>NC_046369.1:35570052-35690052 GCF_011125445.2 Fundulus heteroclitus | reverse complement strand
AAACCAACGAGAGGAAGTGACATCCCTTATGATTTACTGACATCTATATGCTCTGAAAACATTTTAATCCTTATGATATTTTGGATTGTTTCTGTGTAACCACAATAGCAAGTATTGGTGACATGGTGGCACAGTGGTTTGCTTTCTTGCCTCGCAGTAAGAAGGTCCCAGGTTCAGGTCCCAGGTTTAAGCCTGGATTACTGTGTCTAAGTTTAAGCACTACATAAACAAAATGAGTTCCATTCAAATCTTAGAAGGCTGTTAGTGTTAGATATTAAAGTAGACTGTGCATTGGGTCTTAAACTCATTAACCTAAGCCTTTATGGGACATTTCCTGATGAATTCCAAAATGTCTTAGTAAGTTCCAGCAATTTTCTCTCTTTAACTGTACATCCCAGTCGCATACTATGTAAACACAGGACATTTTCCTCAAAGATTCATGACGAGCTGTGCTGTTTACCTTGCCAGTCCTGAAAACCCTGCTCTTGTCTAACTTTGCTGTTGAAAACAGGTCCCCTTTAAAAAGGTTCTTAACACCCTGCGCTGTCAGGCATACCTGCAGACTCTCACCTGCCTTAATAAATCCTAGCAGTTTGGTTTAAATGAAGGCGATTCTTATTAGGTTTCTGTTACCCTGACCATGTTTGGCTGCAGGCAAACACAATTCCGAGTTGCTCCAACTGTCCCTTCTCTTCGTGTCGCTGTGAGGGGACATTTCTTGCTTTTTTGCAGCATCTTGCACTGATTGTTGCACTTGTCTTCGCCCATTGTACCTGTGGCATCATCATCAATTATTAATGCCAGACAGTAAGTGTCTGAGAGCCGTCCCACTGCGAGACCTAACAGCCATGAACAGGGAATAGTGGCATGACTGGTGAATGAAGTGGTAGCTGTGCCATTTAGAGAAGGATTGTTTGAGAGCTTCTATGTATATTGATATGAAGTCTGCTGCACTAAGTTAATGCATCAGTATAATAACATTTTAATGTCTGCGGTGGCAAGGCCATTTAATATTTGTCCACAGAGAGATGTATATGTAGAACAGCAATGACTCTAATGATAGTGATAATCATTTGGTGCTGCACAGCTATCACTGTAATGCATTACCGCAATCTTGGTTAATATTAAGAGGTTTTACTCATTAGGACTTGGAGCAAGCCGTTTTCTTCCTGATTTCCAATTTAATGTGCCAAACATTTCATTTCCTGTCGGTTTTATCATTAAAACTGTTTTTCCTTGTATGTTGTTTTGCCTCTATGCAACTGGGTCTCAAATGTGGGCCATTTATGTGAGTTATGCTAATTTGTTGGGGCAATGAATGCATTAATTTCATTAGCACATGGCCTCAAAGCAATAATTACCAGAGAAGGTGTGTCAGAAGCAATCATGTTAAAATTTGCCAGTTAATTATTAAGATTTTGTTCTGAGGGACCTGGGTTTGACATGAGTCGCCGAGAGGGAAAAAAAAAAAAGGGGAGAAGAAAGTTAATGCATTCCAATGGCCGAGGCTAGGTGCTTGTTGTTGAGTGCTGTGGGGGTGGCTGTAGCGTTGTGGGCCTACTGGCACGATTTCTGCATGTTGACAGCTCACATTCTGGACTAATTACAACAAATAGCAGTGGTCTAGCTGGTGCTTGGTCCATCCAGGAGGGTGTAATTATAAAGAAAAGGAGGGCCGTAGCAGCCTAATGGCCCTTGGTCTATGTGACTGGGGTCCAGCAGAGAAGGCTTTTGTGAAGAATTGTGAAAGAAGAAGAAATTCAACTGTCTTTTCATTTGCCCTTAAAGGAGGGAAGAGAAGAAAACAGAAGAAACTGCCTGGAAATCATTTTGTTTATTGTTAAACTTTACCAGTAAATATTCTTAAAGCAAATTTGAATATCTAACTTTAAAATGAACAAATGAACGCACCTCTATATTGATTTATCAGTGTATGAATCTGTCTACCTATCAATCAATCAATCAATCAATCAATCTAAAAGACAAGCAGTACAAAAATTGTGGCTACAACATTTCCAATTAACATTTCCAAAAAGTAAAATTATAGCTACAAACAAAGAGTTAACAATATAATGTTTGTACAAAAATGAGCACAAAAACTGACTCCTGACAGAACAGCAAGTTGAAGGCAAGTATTTATGAATTTATCGATCCATTCATATCTTACTTCTACAACCATTACCATTTTGTTTCCCTTAACAACGTTATGTCCCATACCTCCCTCGCCACTCATGGTGTTCCCCAAGGTTCGGTGTTTGGGGCCCTCCTCTTCATTATTTACATGTTACCCCTTGGACAGATAATACACTATCGCAGACTCCATTTTCACTGTTATGCCGCTGACACTCAACTTTACATATCCACAAAATCAATCACCCCAGACATTCTCTCCACTATCCCTTGCTGCATCTCAGACATTAAAACCTGGATAGACAATCATTTTCTAAAACTCAACAGCATCAAAACAGAACTCCTCATCACTGGTCCAAAATCTTTCCTCCCTTATGTTCAAAACTTCAGCCTCACAATTGACGGTCACAATGTCTCCCCTCCTCCTCCGTTCATAACCTTGACATCATCCTGCACTCTTCCCTGTCATTTCAAACACATATCAGCCATATCACCAATGCGTCTTCTTTCCACCTCCGCAACATCGCATCTGTTCATCCCTCTCCCAATCTGCAGCTGAAATCCCCATTCATCACCCCCAGACTTGACTACTGCAATAGCCTCCTCTGTGGAATTCTCTTCAGTCATCTCCAAAAATTACAATAAATACAGAAATCTGCTTCCCGCCTGCTCACCCGTACCCGGTCCTTCATCACTTCATCCCTGTGCTCCAACAGCTTCACTGGCTCCCTGTCCAGTACCGCATCCAGTACAAGATTCTTCTCCTAACGTACAAGTCCCTTCATAATGTGGCCCCTCCATTTCTGACTGACCTCCTGAAAGCCCACCGCCCCTCCCGCTCCCTCCGCTCTGCAGACACAAACCTCCTCACACTCATCACCTGCACCATACACCAGACCTTGGAGAACGGAGCTTTCGCTGCTGCTGCCCCCACCCTTTGGAACTCACAGCCTGGAACCATCAGGAACTCAGACTCATTACAGAACTTTAAATCACATCTCAAAACCCCGCTGCTTAAGCCTGCTTTTCCATAGTATGCTTTTCGTATTTTTTTCTGTGTTTTCAAAATTGTTTTGTAAAGCATCTTTGCGTGTCCAAAAAAGCACTATATAAATTTGATGTATTATTATTATTATTGTTATTGTTGTTATTATTGTTATTATTGAACTAATACCTGAACCAGGAGTTTTCTTTTTTGGCTCAACTGTTTCTTCATTACATGAGACAGAGCACTGCTCACATTACTACAGTCGAGGCACTGATCTGTCCATTACCTATATTCATCCTACCAATAAAGTCTCTTGAACTCTTCCAGTTGAGGAACAGACTGATTCTCGACGTGGAGAGTCCTCATTTTCCATTTAAGAACCATAACCATGAAGTTAAATGTTTCTACCATCCAAGATGGTGTGATAAAGTTATGATAACAGAGTTATAATGTGGGAAAAAAAATAAAAACAGCGAGGCTCCCTAGCACCACAAAGTATTAGTTATGATTATCACTTCCTTTGTGTTTATTTAATCACCGCTTACTTATTTAACATCTGAGCTTCATTTAAAAAAGTGATCACTGAAAAACCTTGGGGGGAATCCATACGAACAGAGCAGTGGAGTTTATCTTACACACCACATTCATAAAATTGGGAAATCCTTCGGCAGGGTTCTGTACCTTTACCCAAACGTTCTCCGCCCTGTGTCTCTCATGTGTCTTCTTAAAGATGCAGCTATACCCATTTGCAAACCCCCTTCGTCTAAAAAAAAAAAAAAAAACCTTAATAATTACTTGATATTAAATGGAAAGCAGATTACCGTGTGATTTGGATGAATGTGGCAGCTGCCATAAATTTCATTTGACTAAAAGCAGGACATTCTGTCGAGGCCTCTCAGATGTCACTAAGCCTGTGTTGGGACAGCGCTGTGATATGAGATGACACATGAAAGGAATTCCTCCTCGTGGCTTCCCCAGGACAATGCAATATGGCCTTGAGGTTTGTGTGTGTGTGTGTGTGTGTGTGTGTGTGTGTGTGTGTGTTTTCTCGCAGGTGTTCGCAAGCACGCTAGCGTTGAGTTATCTCAATACAAATTTGTGTCGACTGGTTCTTTCCTTCAGTTGAATTTTTTTGTCTGAGAATATGGCTTTAACAGGAATATAAACTGTAAATTAAAAAAAAAAAAATACATCATTCAATCAGTCTTTATTTCGCAGCACATAGGCATGGTGAAGAACAGAAGAAAGAACTTACAGAAATGTGCAGAAATGTACATTCAACAGAGGTAACAAAGAAAGAAAAGTGTCAGTGTAGATTCTAAAATCCTGATGATGATGAGTAAAAAGATGAGTGAAGAAATAAAAATAATAAATAAATAAAAATATAAAATAAATGAGTAAAAACGAAATAAACTAACATATACATTTAATAAAACTAATATATTGGTCCATTAGTCATAATAACGAAACATAAATTACATATTAAATCAAGACTGATTTAAAAGCAACGTAAAGTGAAACTTAAAATATGATTAAATTAGAAATATCAAAATTAAATAATCTTCATGACTACAAGTCAGCTGAAAAATAAACCAATACAAAATTTGCTTTTAAAACTATCATCTTTACTATTCAATATTAACATCTATACTATTATGAAGGTTTTAATTAAATACACAGAAACTTAACTGAATCAGATGTGTCAAATGTGTCAAACTCAAGGCATTTAGACCAAATCAGACCTGATGAGCAACTGTATCTGGCCCCTTAAGATAGTATGTTTTTTTTTTTCTTTATTTATTTTATTTGATAAAAAAAGTAGATTACATTCAGCACCATAACACATTCACAAAGTATCTTTTGTCTAGCGTTTCTTTGGCATATTGTCTGGGATAAGGAATTTATTTGACTCCTGAATTTGAATTAACGTCATCACTAATCGGTGGATTCGACTTCCTCTTTACTTTCAGGTTCAGCCTGATGTGTAGATTGGCCTCTACGGAGCTGAATACTTCTTAATTCTTGTTTGAATCTTGAGTAACAAACAAAACAAATCATGTTAGAAATAATCGCTACATTTTAAACCTGCTTTTCCTTGATATTTGAAGTTTGCATGTTTGTAAAAATGGGAAATTTAACTTTAGTCGTTTACAGAAAAGGGAACAGATAAAAATGATCCACGGTAAATGAAATAAGCCTGTTGGGTCAGCATGTAACAACATAACGAAACTCAGGAGACGTGAATGAACACAATGATGGGCCCATGAAAAAAACACAAAATGAGATTTAACAATTTATGTGGACAATTAAGAAGCCACTGTTTTTTATTTTCACACATAGAGTAAAGGTTTCACTAATCAAAAACTGTGTTTACATAATAATAATTTGTAATGAGTATAGAATATTGATGAGTCAATATATATCAGCTTTTCTACATTGTTTCAGTCTAAGGCAGTCTAAGGCAGACTGAAAACCTTTGACTTTTTTTTCTTTTTTGTGCTTCACAAATAGATTAAAGGCTCCTCAGAACTTTGGCTGTTAACGTCTCTGTTAGTAAAAAAATATTCAATTCAGGATTTAGCAATCCTTTCTTAGATTTCCGATCTCTAACTGTCCTTTAGATTTTGAACCAGTGTAGACTCATTAAAACACTGTGAAATCAGCCTTCAGATGGGAAGTCTTATTTCCCCAATAATCACTATGACAACTTGCCCAGAATAAAAGTTCTTGGAGTCAGACTCGAATGGATGGACGGATGGACGGTTGGATGGATGGATGGATTGATGGATGGACATGACAGAGATTTATTTCACCAGATGGAGCTTAATATGTACCGTTTTGCCAATTTTGCTCCTTGTAGGACTTTTTAGTCACATGGTGACATTATCACTATTGTAAAGCATCTTTGTGAAGATCAGACCAACATACAAGTTACTTACACCAGTTATTTAAACCAGTGTTACTGTTTATACATTTTATTACACTGCCATGAGGTAAATATTCTTTGATTTTAGTCTTTGGCGACTCATCCTGTCATCAGTGCTACTGGAGGGATATCACCCCGAAAAACTATATGGACTGGCACAGTTTTATATCTCCAATTTGAAAGAGTGCTATCACTGCAAACAGAACTGGGTTGGAATTTCTGATCGAGTTTCAAATTTAACCTAATCTGTCTTTACTCCGACTGAAACATGTGGTTTTATTTAGAAAACATTACAAGCAGGATTTAATTTACATCGTAGCCGGGCCAGCCCGTAGCCAATATTTCCGGCAAAGACCGAACTCTTAGCCCTTATTATTTAACCTTTTATGCCCTCGTTCTCTCTCCTGCCATTCCTCCCCACACACAATTCATTTACCTTCCTTCTCAGGAGGGTCCCGAGGCTGATTCAATTAGGTTTTCCTTTAACTGCCTTTCAGGCATCCAAACCAAAACTGATGGAGAATTAATAACAGCCCCCGTTGGTCTCCACACTGTTTACAAGCTTGAGAACAACTATAAAGAACTGAAGTAAGTTTTTATGTGTCCAAGTCTGAATGTAAAGCAGCATGGGAGGTATAGTTAAAATTGTTGCTTCTTGTAATACCCAAGATATTTTGTACCAAGTTTTATATCAACTGGCAAAAAAAATATGTTGTCATGGTGTGTCCATTAATGAGTGAAAAATAAAAAAATATATATCTAGAATAATGACTCTTTAGTATATGTTTTTCCCTTTTTGATCTATAATTTAGAATATGCCGTTTCCAGAGAACATGCAGCTGAAAACAGCTCATTCTACGTCCCGACAAAGAGAAATCACTTACAGATGCATTACTATTTAGCTGGCTAACAAGAGATGTGCTGGACAATGACAGGAAATGATGGCTGCTAGAATTAAGGTTTGAAGTTCACACATCATTATTATCCTTCAAGTCAACTTTCCTCTAAATACAAGTCTTCTCCCACAGTCTGCCTTTGTCTTCGCCCAGCGCCAAAGCAATCATTATGCTCAGACATAATGCACCATAATGACAGTAATTTCAGTATCAAATTTTGAAATGTTAGGCCTTAATTCATTGTGGTTAAGTAGCTTAGTTGTAATGCACATTTCCTACCCATCTTAAAGGAGCGCTCAAGGAATTAGGTGTCTAATGTCGAGCAAGAGAGCACGGTACCGCGAGAACATTTCATAGACTTAGTCTGAAATGCATGAAGTCCCACATTCAGGGTTTGCCAGCAATGCTAAACAACAACAAAAAGCCTTTTCTTTAGCCATTTAGTTTTTCACTCCCACTGAAATCTCATTACATCTTTCAAATTTGCATTTGGTTTAAAAGTAAGCAGATGAACAGAGCAAGCAGCAAGACTTCTAAGTACAAACAGCTATTTACAATGCAGGAAGATGTCATGATATATGATGAAAGGACATCTCTAACTTAGCTGTGAAAAGCTGCTTTCAGTTAAAAAGTGTTAACGGAGAAGAAATTACCAGCACTGTCACCTTATTTCAAAGCAAATCTAGCAGAGAATGTATATTCCAGGCATTTATTTTGTGTTACCCTAATTTCTCCTTCCAACTCTGTGATTCTACAGGATCTTTTTGACTGCCCCAGTGACAGTGTCCCAGCTGAAAATATGAAGCCCAGACAGTATGTCAAGCAGATCATCACCTGTCATACATTTGTTGCATGACCTAACAAAAGCATTATAAAATACATACTGAATTTTTAATCTTTTATTCATTTCAATTATTAAAAATGAAAAATTGTCATTACGTGGCTAAGAATTTACATGGATTTACACATTAGCTCACAGACACAAGACAATAGAAAATAGAAAATAGTTGTATGCACCAACAACACTTCCTGAGAAGCAAAAAGCGTGCAAATAGTCCATCTGATAAGATTTAAATGTTCGATTCAAAAATACAGATGGCAATCACTTTAGAGAACAATTTAAATTACTCTGCGATTGCATGAATGTATGAGGGAAAGACTCCCTGAGAAGTTAGAAAAAGTGAGCAAATAGTCATTAGCAAAAATCTAAATGTTCAAGTTAATTCATCCTCAAGACAAAAAGACAGGCAGCAGTTAATATGCAAGGTGATGTAACTCAATGTGCAATGGCGTGAATGTATTAGATAAACATTTCTAGAGAAGCTAAGTGTGCAAATACACAATAGCAGAAATTGGAATCATCAAGTTGAAGAACTATGCAATTTGCATGATGTTCAAACAACCACTCCCTGAGAAATTAAATGTACAAATAAACATTAGGATGTAAGAGACTGTAAACAATTCTCAGACGGATCAAGAACCTGTGGAACCAGAAGCACGTTTGTAAACATGTAATAGACTATGAACCGGGCTGGTGGTTGATTGATTCTCAGAAGGGGGTGATAGTCCTCACAGCTTTGGGAAACAAACTGTTTTTAAGTCTATTAGTTTTTCATTTAATGTTACTGAATCGTATACTTGATGGAAGTGAGACATGCATTTCCTGGGTAGATGGGATCTGTGGCAATGTCCCTGGACCATTTCTGGACTCATGCAGCATAAACCGTGTCTAGATATTGTAGATGGCATCCCACAATCCCCTGTGCTGACCTCATTACCCATGCTAAATCCTTCCTCTCCTGTGCCATGCAACTCCCATAGCACACTATCACTCTGAGACAGAATATGGTTTCAATTTTTGACATTATACACATTATAGACATTTATAAGCAGTTGAGAAGAAAGTCCAGTCTGTTTCAGTTTTCTGAGAAAGAAGAGCCGTTGTTTGGGTACAAAATGGCAATAAAGGATCAATTCATCACTACCAGGGAGAGGTAATCTTTAATTGTCTGATTTGATCAGAGGTCATTAATGTACTGTGTGCTATAGTGTATAACAGTTAAATGGGCAGTGTGTTCCAAATTTCAATAATTTGCATTCTTTAATTTTTTATGTTGTCCTGTCCTTGCAGCATCACGTAGTAGGCTGCTGCCTATCTCCAGGGCACAAGACACACACACACACGCATTCAGGCCAGAAGGCAAAGACCAATTTACCTAAAGTGCGCAGTGAAAGGGAACCAGAGTACCCAGAAAGAACCCATACTAAGATAATAATAAATCATAATAAGATACAGTTAATTAAACTGGAAAGGCGATAGCGTTTCATGATAAGTTTAGCAAAAAATGCTATGATTTTCAAATTATGTTCATGACTAAAAAATAGCTTGCTTAAAGGCATGACAGAGTAGTAGGTAGGGAAAAATTGGCAATGCGTATGTTCAAAATGGGGGTATGAATTGCCAAAGAGGGGAATAAACCATCTTTAAACGGGTGTTGGTGCTTATAGAAAATAAAGCCTGACCAGGGTATCCTACATTACTTGCAAATATAGAGTAAATAGTTAGATTTGGTATTCAAAAATGAGCATGGATTTTTTTTTGTTGTTTGTTTGTTTGTTTCTGGTACAGTTTGAAATTTAGAAACTGAAAATGTGTTGTAACTCAAGAATAAAAGCCACGTTTTATTCCTCCTTATAGCCGACACTCAACAGCAGAGCTGAAAACCAATCATAAAGAGCAGTGAGCTTTGTGATCATGTAGCAAACGATAGACCGAAAAACAAAAACACCTGGATGTGTTTTCAGCTTCTCTCTCTACTCATGATGACCAGCGACAACCTTTTCCCACACCGTGTGTACTTGTTCATTAATCAATATTTTCCTCACAGCAAACCTCGCTCGTTAGGATCACTATATTCATTATTAGGGACCCCCAAAGCCATGATGCGCTGACTCTTTTGGTTCCAAACCGAGCTGTAAATTTGGAGACCATCTGACACCCCCGCTGGAGGGTTACAGCAGGAATGCTAACGAGGCCACGCCGACATTTCCATCCCCATACACCCAGCCGCGCCATACATCAGCCGCAGCGCCGAGCGTCTCGCAGTCAGTGACAATCTGAGACGTAACACTTTATTAGTATCCCTCCCATCTCTGGCGTGTAATGAACAAGGCCATTTAGAGCAGATTTACGATATCTTTAAAACTTGATTGCTTAGAATTTGAGAATTATTCATAAGAGCGAAGCGTCATCTGTCACGCAGCAAGTGCTGTTTTGTTGGGAACAAATGGGTTTGTTGTGCGTTTTTTTAAATGAACCCCGTCTCATCTACTGTTAAAATAAGCAATTTGTATGCACATATGTCCACATGAAAGGCTGTAATTAAAGGGAATATGGCGTGTGTGACAACTCCAAATCCAGTTTTCTTTATAACACTTTGTGTCACATAGAGCTGAAGTATCAGCTATAGATACAAATGATTAGGAATTCATACACGTATTGGATTATACTGCTTTTCCTTTTCCTGTTGGGTGTCAGATATAACTTTGTTTAGAGGTGACCTCTACTGAACTTCCCCAATGAATAAACAACACAATACAAAAATCCACCTTGAGTTACAGTTCTTAGAAAATTATTTACCCCCTCTCACAGATTTCTTGCGTTTTTATCAGAAAGAAATGTTTCACCAAACAAATTTGATTGGCAACCAAAGATACCTCGGGTCAATCCACACCAAGCCTGCCTAATGTGAAAAAGTAATCGTCAGTAACCAGTTGTGCCACACTTGGAGTCAACAACTGCCATTAAGTGACGTAAAATAAGTCTTTCACATCACTGTGGAGAACCTTCGGCCCATTTTCTTCGCAGATTTGGTTTATTTCAGCAACGTCGAAAAGTTTTTGAGCATGAACGGCCTGTGTAGGGTCATGACCCAGCATCTCAAATGGATTTTACGCTGGACTTTAACTGGGGAACTCCAAATCCAGCATCTTTTTTTTAGCTATTCAGAGAAGGGCTGGCTGGTGTGCCTTGGATCATTGTCTTTCTGTATAAAGCAGCTTCGAATGGGCTGAAATTACAGTCTTTGTTCCATCAATTACAGGAAGTGGACCAGGTCATGAAGCAACACTACCGACACCATGTGGGATGTGTTTGTTTTTGCAGGACGTTCTTATTCTGAAATGTTTTGTTAGCTTTACACGAGACGTAACAGGGCGCACATTTACCGTTTTTGTCTCATCGGTCCATAGAATGTCTTTCCAGAAATCTTGAGGATCGTCAAGGTGCTTTTAACAAATACGTTTTCACATAGGGCCTGGTTGGTATGAATAGATGTTTCTTAAAAAAGAAAAACTTATTAATGTCACTAAGGTAATATCAGTAAACATTTACTAAGATTGTCTTTGTCTGATATTCAAACTTATTTGATTTGAGTGTAGCAAAGAAGCAGAAAACAGAAGAAATCAGTTTGGGACAAAGACTTGTTCACACCACAGTAGATTTCCTTTTTTTTTTGAGAGTGAGTGCCGAGGAAGTCCTCGGCTTGTTACAGAGATTATTGCCCTCACTTCCTGAGGCATTGTGGCCACCCTTTGTCTGCGATGCCCAGATCATCTCTTCATTACACAGGGATCCCGAGGCACAGGGTGGGGACCCAAGTGAAGGACCAGTGTTGTCTCCACTCATACATACACACAGAGACACGCTGCTATAGCTGGAGGCATGGCTTACCATGGCCACGGCCCTGAACGAGGCCTCTCAGGATAGATTTCCACACAAATGCAAGTCTTATCTTGGCCCACATGCGAACGGGAACTGATTACACGGTCTACATTTCAATGCTCTGATTAAATGGAATCAATTTCCTATGGCCTATTTAAACCTATCCCAACCTGCAGCATAATGAAGCCAAATATAATATCATTAATTCAAGTGTCCATCTGACCAAGTGGTGAGAAACAATTCTAGCTGAGGCTTGCATGCAGTTTGCATTAGTTGGTAATATTATCCATGTGGAACTGCAAACCATAATCAGATTTTTTTTTCTCTTTTTTTTCCCCCTGAAAAACTGTGATGGTGGCTGAAATTTAACACGTCTCAACAATTACTTTGCCTTCTTCTATGATTGTTAATAATACCTTCATGGGAGGCACAGCATAACGCTACTTTGACAATTTCCTTTTATTATCTAATATTACCGAGCACACGCACAGAGTATTGACATTTAAATGCATGCTTTTAGAGACAACAGCTAATTTGAATGTCAGCTGAGACTTTACATAATTCTCAATAAGCAGGCCTTCTATTTTAATCGTATTTAATTTAATTATGTTTCTCAGAAATCTTGGTGAAGGCGTCTGCCACAAACCACAGTATGCAGCGATTTCAATATGAGGAGTTGTTAATAAGGAAAACTTTCCAATAAAAGAAGACACCGCTTCTTGGTTAGACTGACCACAAGTTGAAACTAAACTTATTTATTTGATTTAAAACTTTGCTGCCTATTACTTGTTCATGTTCAGCAGTAATCCTGGAATATTAAGTCATAATTACATACTTTTAGTTTATTATTTCATAGGTACACATGTCAAGAAACGCTAAATGATTAAAGAACAGCTTAGCTATGAAGGATTCAAAAAACGGCACAAATATAGTGAAGTATAAAGTCTCAAAAGTAGAAAAAAGGAACAAAGTGAGCTGACTTGTCTGATTGATGCAGGGTATTGCTGTGTAAGGACAGGATAAATTACTTTTTGCAGTGACTTCACAGTTTCAGTTTTACTTCTAACAGTTCATGATTACTTGACCTTATTGGAATGAAGGTTTCATACCCTTAATACAATCTATTAGTGCCCCAAAGAAGTCAAATAATGTTTGGATCAATTCATCAAAAAATAAGTTGGACTGCAGTGCAGCCATTTTAAACTTTCTGCATCTGGGGATGAAATAATCTTTTTTTAGTACAGACAGAGCATTCGTGGCATGAAATCGTGTGCTGTTAATGGACAATTTATGCAATATTTGTGTAGTGTTTACTGAAAGTTCATAGCAGTGGTTCCTATATGGAGAATATTTGGTGTCACTGAGGTCTGACACTGATGCCAAACTCACACAAACCATGGCAGCCGGTTGTGCCAGAACTATTTCTGAATTAAGTTCCCACCTCCAACTTGATCTAGTTCTAATTCATTTATCATGTATTTTTTTTTTTTCAATTTTCAAATGGCTTGATTTCCATAACAGCTGTTGTCATTCATATCTTTTAATATTTTTATCAACAGAAATAGAGATTGCAAAACCTCCATTTAGGCTGTGTTTGTAACTAAAGTCACATTTACAAGACTTAGACTTATCTCATCATCTTACTCTATAGACTTATGTTATATAAGTTAACCCTCAGTGAAGACAGGATTTCTACATGATCATTGCACAGTAAAAAAAAACAAAAACAGTAATACTGCGTAAGTGTCATAAACTGAAAGGTGGTGTTGTCTTGGACAAAAGCACTCATTCACTTAAACTTTTTCTGATAATTCTACAGCCATGAAATAGTGATGCATTCAGGGACTAACTTGAGTATTGGAATTGTGTTTTGTTTTTTTTAACTCACATGGAGGTTCTTCTTTAATAGAAACCTGATTCTGTTGAAGAAAATTAGCTGACGAAATCTTGCAGATTAAACACAGTTACTCTTTTTATTCGTGTGCTAACAATAAGTTACTTGTAACTTATTTAATAATTAGATCTAAAACCATTTCCTCCCGTTAGAAACTGTTTTATAAAGGAAAAAGAAACAATGTAGTTATAATGAATTGCAATACGAGAGCTGTTTCCTGAAGAAAAAACTCTTTATTGCCCATGAAGTCTTTTCTGACTCTGTATGTGTGTGAAAGGGGGTTATGTGTGTGTGTGTGTGTGTTTGTGTGTGTGTGTGTGTGTGTGCGCACAGAGGTCACATGGATGGTCGCCCATGAGTGGGCGTGTTTTGAAAATCCCCCACAGTCTTATAGCGGGGCCTCTGCAAAGCTCTTGATTAGTTGTGGTTTTATGTTTGGATGGTCCATTTAATTAGGTTATGTATGAGATAAAGGTCAGCCAAAAGTAATGACAAGGATTATTTACTCTTGTTAATTGAGGCTCCATCTTAACACCACAACTAAAGGTTAATGTTCTCTTGGTATATTATTTACTGTCCACACTCCACCACACACCGCACACAGAGTGGGGAGGAAGAACACACTCCACAGGTACGAGTGATTTGTGGCATATTATTGACAATAGCTGAACTTTGGATAGTTAATGTTCCAATTGTCAGCCTTCTGAAACACCCGCCGCCCCAACCTTCATTTGAATAATCTGACTTTGGCTTTCATGTGTGATGTCGGAGTTTTCCTGAAGGTAGGAGCAGCCAGTGTCACTGCTGATCTCTCCTTTAACTAACCGCAGATAATTCTCCATGAACATGTAAATCACAGAGCGACTTTCAGGGCGAATTGAAAGGTAGATTTGAAGTGACATTGTGTGATTAATTCAGCTGCTCTCTAAATGACCCTTATTTCTATCTTCGTTGGAAAGCTTTTCTAATAGTCTTTCCAATAGTGATTAAAATTACAAAAATATGAACCTGTAGGTTAATAAAAATGGTAATTTAACTAGTATCAGATTTAATTGACTCTGAAGAAGTACTTAAACGTGTTTGCACTCTGGAAAATCTACATGGCTCAGCAGCAAAGAAATTGGAATATCCAGCTGTCAAGATAATAAATTTGACTATTTCATCACTGTAATCTTCATACAATCTCCCTTTGTGCTGGTCTCCACCACTTGCCGCTAATGTAATAAATCACCTTCGTGTTTGGAATTGTTTCATATGTTTTAAAAAAGAAATGTATTGTACTATAAAGACTCGGAGCCCAGATATTCACCAGTGGCCAAAACCTGTATGGATTTCAGATTTGGAAAAGTTAAGCTGAGCTTTCAACCTTCATCAGACTTCTAACAAGTAGAAAAAGGAATTGTGGAGGATCAGACAGCAAGTTGGAATGAATGCCGCTATTAGATTCACACACTGGTGTAGAGGTTGATTTCAACTCCATTTCAAGACATCATTCCCTCCTGCTTCTTTACCGTATCTTTAATAGCAATCTTCTTTCTCCTTAACAGTTAGGTAGGCACCGGCTGCACTTAGGCAAAAAAAAATACAAGTGGCCTTAGTCCACAATGCAGTTGTCACATGTTCAAGTCATGACCTGGAGACTTTTGCCTAATGCCATTCCTTTTCTCTGCTCATCCATTTTCTGTCTGGTAACTGTCAAATGAAGGCTACTAGAACCACAGACAAAGACAAGATCTTTACAAAATTGTGCCACCTTTCTTTTCCAACTAGTGGATTAGTAGGTCCTTGTTGTGAAGTGGTTGGGAAGGGATTGTTTATAAAAAAAAAATCTAGAACTAGCATATTAATAAGTAGCGCCTATATTAATAGAAAATTGAATGGGTGGTAAAGGTGAGCTTGATAAAAGTGCACAAGGAACAAGGTTAAGCACAGCCTTCAAAAGATTGTAAATCAAAACCCATTCTATAAAGTCTTTTACAAAAAAAATAACCAAAAAAAGTGTTCAATACTAGAGCACGAGATGGATAAAGAAACTGTGCCAGTGGTTGATTAAAAAATTGTCACAAATTCATGCACCAGCCAAAAGAAGGGTGACCATCACCATAATTATTTATAAAATAAATAAAAAAACACACAGTAGGATATATTTAACATATTCTAATCAAATTATCAAGTAAAATTAATACACTTCTTAAAAAAGCAAAAAGATTTGAGCAAAAACAGATCAAGGCCAAATTGTACATGCTTTTAGTAACCAAACAAAATATGAAGCAGTCATGAACATTTTGTAACTCAAAGTCTAACAAAATTCTTCTCTGAATGTATTAAATAAAAATAAGATACAACTATTTACAAAGACAAGGCTCTCTACTGAGGTGATCGGATTGTTCAGGTAGTATTGCATTAATAATATACCATTACTGACATCGATGTACCTCACCAGACTGTCATGTAGTTCTGCGGCAGTACCGCAGAACTATCAGATAGGAAGATGGTGAGAATTAACACGGCTACTGTAAGTGCCAGTACGCCATCCTGCTATGCCTCACAGTAAAGTGACAGCTCAGCGTAGTCCAACCAGAACTACAGTGGCTATAGATCCGAGAGCATCCTCTCCAGAACCACTGGATGTTACTGACTCGCTCGGCTCCATTTATTCTTCTTGTTTACTCATTGCGTATATACGCAATATCGTACCTCTGGTCACGTGGTCTTGTTGTGGTAATTATACACAAAAGCCCTGTGCTTACTAACAAATAGAGCTTAAACAAAGTGTAAAACACATAACTAAAATTAAAATAAGCCAACCGGACACAGTAGATTATTTGGAAGACCTTTGTGTGCAACCCGAGTGAGCTACTGGCATAGAACGTGGCTAGGGCCCTTTAAGAAAACACACGTTTGCAAACATGTCCAGGTAGACCCCTACCCAAGAGTTTGGGCATTTGGCAAGCTTTTCTCCGCTAACCGATCCCATGCACTTTAAAGCTGTCCTTGCAGTGCCTGTTCAAAAATTACCAGGTGCAGTATAGGGAAAAAAAAGTTTTTTTTGACTTCTTTGCATTTCTGATGGAAGATTCCCCCATCCAGACTGGAGTCCGCTAATCGCAGACCGCTGTCATATCTCATGTCTCATTGTAAGTGAAGGCAAGTCTTTTCAGCTGGTGTGACGCTTAGACAGACTGAGCTAATTCAACTGTTTATTTCCTGTCATTGGAAGATTGTAGCTAATGAGAATTAAGGAATACTCAAAAAAGATGTTATTCATAAAAAACTGTATACAAATATGTATAACTTTCATTTTTAATCAAATTAGAGAAAAGACAATTATTAGAATCTAATTTGTTGAGATGTGTCTCTATTTGCGCCTCGGTGTTTTCATTCTGTGTTCATAATAGGAAAAGTTGGTTGTGTAAGCGAATGCTGATCTGAGCAAAGCTTGCAGAAAGTTCTCTAAAAATCCCCCCCACCCTCTTTGGTTATCATATGATGCCAACTATCAGCTCTCAGGCCTATCATTTTTCTGTGCTTGTTTGCAAAAACAGAAAGCTAAGAGGATTTATCTGCCTGATCCATCACACAAAGACAAAGAGCTGCAGAATTGTGATGTCCAACTGGGAGGACTGAGAGTGGGCACACCCAACTGTCCCCAGGCCTCCCACTAAATACAGAATCATGTTACAGGTGCAGAGACCCATTACTCCTGTCTGTATGAATTCCCAGTGTCTTTGTAGAAAACCCAAAAAAAGAAAACCCATTGCATGTGAGTTGGTTGCAGGGATTACTGGATGTCAGTGTTACTGCTGCTTGTTTTTAGCAGCCTGGACATCAGTTCTCTGACAGTAAACACCATTAGAAATAAGCAGTGACAGTGGCAGGACATACCAGCAGGATTTCAGCCTCTGCGCCCAGACCCAGTGCAGAAGACGGCCGTGGCAGAACTCCTCACTTTTTTGGGAGCCATTTGGCCCGAAGCTATGGCTAATGGTTTACTCACTTCCCAACAGGCCCTTAGGCTCCAGGTAGTCTCACATTGTCAAGCTGCTCTCATTAAGTCCTATAACTCCTGCAGAGACAGCCACATACTGGAGGCCTTGCAAGTGGAAGCGCTGCAGACTGACAAACATGTTGAACAGTGAAATCTCGTTGTCGTCGGAAGCAACTCGGTGAGCATGGACTGCAACTCAAACAGGCATTTTTAGGTGTGCTCCTGCTCTCTGTGGTATGCAGGGCAGTCACTGTGAGTTAATTGCCTTTTAGTGTTCATAACCTCAGTGTCACAGAAAGCAGGTCTCTTTACCGAAGACCGACTACAGCAGATTAACAGAGCAACTAACCCTGACCCAGTTATTTTGGGGCATTTATCATATTGTTTTTTCCCTCTCACACTGTCTCCTTGAAAGAGCAGCACTGACCCCGCAACCCTCCGTATGTCTGCACTCTACTTACAAAAGTATTAACTCACCTGAAGTTGAGCTCCAAAGGTAACATCATGAACTCAGGATGCAAAACACCAAATACAAAATATACACCTTCCTGTTTAAATGCCTTTAAATTTCAATCAAATTCAATCAGAATGTTTAAAATAATTATTTGATTGCTATTCTTCGCGTTTGTATTGTAACAGTTAAGTCCCGTAATAAATTGAAACAATAAAAAACAAAACTTTGGTTAGTTATTTTCCATGTTTATTCATTTTTCATCACTTAGCCGGGATGCAAGAAGTTCATGTTAAATTAATGAATATGTCAGTGAAACAGAATTTGGAAAAACATTTTTTTCACTAAATACCTTCAATATAAGAGATCCCAGGTTAGGAGATGAAATGATTGTGTGGTAAACACAGCTTTTCTCTCTTCTGCAGAGATAACGTAGAGGTCAACCATCTAAATTGTTCTCATTCAATGAAAGACTTAAAAAGAGTGTTCATGTCAGAGAGATTTAATCAATTTATCACCATCGTTTAGTGAGAAACTGCATTTCCCGTTGGCTCTCATTTATGGGCCTCGTTAGACTTTAGGAGCTGTTGTCCACATTCTCAGAAACTCACTTCTCTTTGTTTCTAGGTCTTTTTTTTTTTCACGGCAACCACTCTGTGAGGTCTTATCAGACTGTTAAACAATTCGCCCTGGGTGCTTTTCATTCACTTCTGGCCCCGTTTGTCCTTTAATCTTGATAAATGATCTGTGTGTTTGACGATGTTTGAGCGGCTGTCATGTGGTAATATATGCACTCAAGCCTGTCGAGGAGATTGTATTGTGCTAAGCTAACATGTCATTAAGAGGCAGTCACAGTTGTTTTATATATTTTTTTTTACAGTGTACATGAATTAGGCTCAGATTACTAAGATTTACTGGTATAATTAAGGACGTTGATCTGGATGGCATGTTTAAAGAACGCTGTTGTAAGATTTAAAATGTCTGATCTCATAACAGGTAGAAGCTGACTCAGACTGTATGAAACCTAATGGGCAGTGAACGAGGGACCATCATTGGGCCACTCATTTATTTATTTTACTGCACGCCTTTGGACTACGAGGGAAAACTAACCAGAAAGGCATAAATGAAAGCCTGAACCAGCAACATTACAGGCCTTGCTAGATTTTCCTTTCCTGTATTTCTACCTTATGTCCAAGTGGAAAAAGTTTTTTTCTATATAATTATTATTGTTTTGAAGAGAAGGACATTTGAAAAAAAAAAACAATTGGATTATGGTGGACAACTTTACATTGGAAATATTGAGTTAATTGGCAGAATTATGACAAAAACAGTAAAACAATGATTGACAATTGTCTGAAGTCTGAAGCTTACTGAATACAGAAACATTAGAAGTGCACATGCACAGCAAGAGGAACCTAGTAAGGAACAAGCGTGCACAATGGCGTTAGGTGAGCATGTCTCAATGATTGGCATGTGGGACGACCAATGGATAAGAGGATCAGCCCAGAACTCGAAACTGAAAGAGGATTGTCCACTATATCTTTAAATTAGTAGAAAGTGGCAGTATTTTGCTACCCATTGAGAAACTGAGCTAACCTAGATGCCGATTGTAGCATCAGGCTTCAGTGGGTCTACAAGTGAGTTTTATTATGAAATAGTATTTATTTTCTGTAGATAAAACCCTAGCGCTAATTTTCCATCTCATTTTCACGTTAGACTACATGAGTGTGTGTGTTACCTGATTCAGATTTCTTTTTAGGAACCATAATTAAAAGTATAGTGTTATATTAATAATTAGCACAGCTAGGACTACCAACTATGTGCTCCATAATCCCTGAATAATATCTTGACTCCCAGACTTCCAAAAGTCTGATAAGACTAAAACCTTACAGTAGTAACTTTCCGCCTTGAGCTCAGGTTGGCTCCAGGTCATTTGACCAAGTCACCAAAACATTCCCAAGGTAGATATAAACAGACATTCTGCTGGAAACGGTTCCTTTTGACTCCTGAAACAGTCAGGTACCAAACAACCAAAACTGTGAAAGTATGAAAACAATAAAGGAGTAAAATGAATGGAGTGGCTCATCTGTATAATTACAGTTTAAATCACTTCTTATAGCTTTTAGTCTTCATCTCATGTTCATGCTCATGAACATTAAGTAATCTTCACTCAGCAACATCTTCCACACCGAAAAGTTTTTTTTTATCTGACCTATCAGGCTTCATGGCGTCTTTTTCAGTTGCTGAGCAGCTGTTTACCGTTTGGGAAAAATGTAGTTGAAAATCGCATGAATCTGGCCAGCAGCTAATGTATTGGTATGTTTTGAGCGTGAAAGCCTATATGTGTGAGGGTTTTGTTGAAAAATATTTACAAATATAAAAGGGATGATTGCAGCGTTTTATGTTGAAATGTACGAAATAATAAAACCAGATTATTTATTATAAATTAAGAATATTCATTGTTTTAGCACCAACATAAAATGTCTAAAAGCTTCATGGATACAGCAAAACTGCATGTATGTTAAAAAGTACTGGTGCAATAGCGCACAATATGACCACACCTTAATGTTTAACTCATAAACTAGAGCAACGTGGCTCATATATTTCTATCTCTAGCGTCTCTCTTACTGATGTTAGCCCCTCTAAAGATTAAATCAGTTTGTAACGCACCTTCTTAACAGCATCAAACCTTCGTATGTTCGTACGTTAAAGAGACGGCACTCCCCTCCACTCTCTGCCTCTCTTTGAATCAGTCGCCAAAACTTAGTTTCTGGAAATAAAAATAGAACGTGCACAAAAAGAAAAAGAAAATGAGCATCCACCTATGCGACGGTTCCCTCTTCTCTCGTTGTATTCGTGCTTGTTGAGTTTGAAAAAGATAAGAGGAAAATAGTGCATCATAAACTGGCTGCAGGCCTCGGGGCAGGAGTGTCTGCTCTAAAGCTGGATAATCTCATATCAGTGTGGCGTGTTCATTTAGCTTAAAAGATAGGACCGTTTTAGAAGCACCTCCTTAGGTTATTATGAAGCTTTTCATTCTCGGGATGATAAACTCATTCTGGCACCTGTGTAATTTCCTAATGACACATGATTTTTTATTTATATTTTTTGCCTGTGCCGACTGAGAGCTGTGGAGGAATTGCGGTGCAGCGCCGAGCCTCGGCGGGTACGCCAGGCGCTGACATTGAGGCAGAACCTGGTTGGGCTGTTTTAACTCCTTTAATTAGGTGTGTTTACCCTGTATTTTATTTGCAGAGATCATGGAGGAGCCTGGGGAAAGGTAGATTTAATTAAGGGACACTGATGAAAGCACACAGCTCTCACAATCTCCAAAGTGTTTCCTCTGATATTGCTGCAAAATATCCTGATGACAGGTGGTGCTGGGGAGGAGTTGACACGGCTGTGAAACAGAACGATTTGGATTCATTCGCACCATGTGTAGGTGGGGAAGTGTTATAGGTCCTCTGTTATATACTGCTCAACTGCCAAATTAAATCCGTTTAAACACACAATCCGACTCGTGCAGGAGGGGTGGATTTCAGGGGTGAAAACGCAACATAAAAATAAAAGATGCGCCGGCATATTTGGAATTCTGATGGTCGGTAAGATGGCTGAAATGTACGAGCAGCTTTGCAATTAGCAAGTGCAGACCTGCCACATTGTCAAATGCCCTCGCGCTCTGTGTCTGCGATAATTGTCACAGCCTCTTTCTTTTATTACAGTCTGTCACAGAGTCAGCCACATTCATTAGGAATTCTTATCTGCCTGTGCTTTAACGTTGGCCAGATGGGAAGTCGGTATCTAAGTTAATAATGATGTGGTAAGGAAATAAAGACATTATCAAAAGCTTCTTAATTCTGGTAAAAAAGGGAAACTCGAAATGCACCGATGCATCAGATGATCCTCGGTGATCCCATCTGTGAACGTGTAAAAGATGAATCATCCTGTCATATAGCCACCCAGTATGCAAATTACTGTGGAGAGCAAAGCTGAATTTGGATTGGGTTTAACTTAACTAATCTCCTTTGGTCACCATTTAAGTTCGATGTAGGAGCAAATCTCATTTTAAGCTAGCAGATGGAATCTGGATCTCTAACCTACAGAACAAGGATCCCTACAGGAAATTTAAACGGCACCGAAAGTGTCCAGTCACTCCCTGACTGCTGCTCGGCATGTAAAACATAAGACACATAAAGCTTTTCTAAAGGATGCAGCAGACAAACAGGAGAAAAAGAGCAAACAAAAGTTTTCTGCTTTTTATTAGAGGGGATGTCAGGTTTTTACTTTGTAGTCAAATTATTAAAACTTCAATTCCCTTGAACTTTGTAGTGCTCGAATTTAACGAGTCTGAAGATTGTCTGACTAAGATTTAGGAGCAGAAAATTAGACTTTAAAATACAACAAAAAGTAACTAAAGTAAAATGTTAAGTAAAATTACACATTACATTATTATAATTAGTCTAATTATTATTAATACTATTATTATTATTATTATTATTATTATTATTATTATTATTATTATTATTATTATTATTATTGTTATTGTTATTGTTATTATTATTATTATTGTTATTATATGACTAACTTACTTTGCACTGTGTGTTCTGGAACAAAATAGGATGTTTGCGTTTTGATGTAAGTCTGACTTTTTAATATAATTCCAGTTGATTGAATAGAGTGAACTTCAATTGACTTTGGGCCAAATTTGAATCAATTAAATATGAGCTGGACCTGTGTGTGCCTTGAGATTTGTTGTGAATCTGTGCAATATAAATGAATTGAAATGAAGTAATATTTTTACGAGTAGTAGTAGTATTATTATTGACTGCGCAATGTGAGCACATGTTCCTTGCAGAAATTTTATTTTTTATTTATTTCTATTTAACCAGGAAAAAAGTCTCATTGAGATAAAAAAAAATCCATTTTAAAAGAGCATTCTGGCCATCACAGGCAGCAGGGTTACATATCAATTACAACATTTATGCACACATACAAAATAAACAACTACAAACCAGTGAAAATGTCAAATATCAGATGCAATGGATTTTACGATATAATTAAAAATAACCACTTAAAGCAACTACATGTTAATATGACAGTATTTCTGTCAATTAAAAGTCTTTTAAAAGATTCAAAGGAGACCCGCTCCTTCAGTTTCAAGTGGCTTTGTTGAAGGTCCCGTGCAGAAGGAGCAGCAAACCGAAAACCCTTCTTTCCCTGCTCAGATCAGACCTTTAGAACTGACAAAAAAAAAAATAGGTTGGCGGAACCAAGAGGATAGGAACTAGTACATTTCTGGGAAATATACATTTGTAAATAACAAGGAAGCTGTCCAAATAAACCATTATTATATTAAGTACAGATGCCGAAGCCTGCAGGATGCCAAGGAGGGCCAGCTAACACGAACATAAAGTACACAGTGATGTGTAAGAGCTTTGAGGCCAGTGATGAACCTCAGAGCTCCATGACAGACAGCATCGAGAGCTCTCAGGCTCTCGGATTTACAAGCAGCTTAGTATGGTGTGCAAATGAAAGTGTACTATCAATCCAGATTCTGAGATATTTGTATTGGTTAACAGATTCTATTTGAGCTCCCTGAAAGGTGATGATTTGTGATGGAAGTTCAGAGTTGGATTTGGTGTTTGAGAACAGCATGAATTTTGTTTTGTCTGAGTTTAGGATGAGTTTTAGATTAAAGAGATTATTCTGAATGGTGTCAACAGCTGACTCTAACTGAGTGATGGCTTGAGGAGGTGAGCATGCTGAACTGTAGATTATTGTGTCATCAGCATAGAAATGTGAATGTGCGTTTATGATATTCTGATTATTGTTATTGATGTAAAGAATAAATAATAGAGGTCCTAGTACTGACCCTGGTGGTACTCCTCTAGTGATGGTGAGTGTTTGTGATGAGAGCCCGTCTGCCTTCACACATTGAGTCCAGTCTGAGAGCTAGTTATGAAACCATTTTAGTGTTTGATTTGAAAGTCTGCATGCAATGAGTCTGTGTTCCTTTAGTGTATGGTCAACTGTATCAAACACTTTTGTGAGGTCTATGAACAGGGCTGCACAGTGATGTTTGTTGTCTAGGGTGGTAATGATGTCATTGAGTACTTTTAATGCTGCAGTGGTTGTGCTGTGTTGCTTCCTAAAACCAGACTGAAAATCAGATAAGATATTATTGTCAGAAATAAATTCTTGAAGTTCTTTAAGGCTGATGAGTAATTCCAGAAGTTTGGCCAGGGCAGATCATTTAGATATTGGTCTATACCTGTTCAAAACTGTTGGGTTGGCACCTTTTAACAGTGGTTTAACTAAAGCTGATTTCCAAATTGATGGAATTTAATTTGTGGCCAGCATTATGTTGAAAGGGTGAGTCAAAGGTGAGGCTATAAAGTCAGCTGCTAGTTTTTTAGGAAATAGAGCTGGAGATTGTCCGGTCCTGCAGATGTCCAGGTGTTTAAAAGTTGGAGGGCTTTGTGCACCTCAGTGATTGTGAGGTGGTGAAACTTAAAGGTTGATTTATAACAACACAGTGTTCTGCACTTAAATCTGCCGGGTTTATGTGAGAACTATGAATCGAACATGGAACCCAACGCTACAAAGTGTTTGTTAAAACGGTCCAACATCTTTGCTTCGTCATACATTTTATGTGTGAGGGTTACAATGTAGGGTGGGAGTACAATACTTTTGGATTTAATTGTCTTCCAAAACTTCATTGTGTTATTAAGATTAAAAAATAAGGTCTGAGGTTCTAATCCTTGCTTTGGGCTTTACTTGTATGGTCTACTGGTGCTTGTGCTGGTTCTTTCTGGGTGCTCTAGCTTCTTGCCACAGTCCAAAAACATGCGATGCAACCACACCCAATACTGGAGATAAGCACCGGATAATCAACAACGGTTGGTATCCTGTAAGTTGAAGATTTATTACTGGGCCTCTACAGAATTTCATGACATCCTGAAGAGATAATTCAGATATTGGATTCAGAGGGGTTGGAGCAGGGCCACATCTAAATCATGCAGGAGACTAGCCTTTGAGGACTGGAGTTGTAGAGTCCTGTTTTACACATTTTTATCACAAAGCCCAATACTGTCAAGAAGTAATAAAAGTACTGCTGGCAATCTCACTATTCATTAGTCATTCAAAAAAAGAATTGTTGAAAAATCCACTCGTATTTATGAATGAATTTATTGAACTCTGCCAGGACAACACTATAAGTCAACATGGCTTTATACTGTTCGGGTTTTAGCCTACAAACTAACATGTTTTACAATGTCACAGTAGAATATCAGAACACTGACAGTAATAGTATATAAACATAAATAAGTTAGTGTGAGTAAAAGGTGTTAAAGTTAAAATAATATTTGTGGTCTGGTTACTAACAAACAGGGGCACAGTCTTGTTAATGCCAGGCGTTTGTAAAGCAATAACATGAGACCACTGTAAACCATTTCAAACCCATTTTCACATAGAATGTTACACATCTCCTGTACGATTCAACTGAAAAGCAAATAAATATGCTATCAGGAAAAAATAAAAGCCATCTTGATCCTCATCCTGATCCACCCCAGCAGGCTCCTGATGCTGAACTGTTATTTTGTTAATTTCACGTTCACTTTCACTTTCACTTTCAAACACAGTAACCCCAGAGCATGGCGCTGCCAGAGATTTGGGGTATTTTAGCTAGACCTGGATGTATTCTTTGAAACAAAGAACCATCATCATTCTAGGCGTATGCCCAGCACTAGAAGTTGTTGTGACATGTCGAACACAACCAATCTAAATCCACTTAACTGCTGCGTTGATTTATTTTTTGTCTTTGTCTATTGCTTTAGTACTGAATTTGATAAACCAAAAAAAGAAAAAGCAACAGGAAATAATTCAGGATCAAAAGAAAAAAAGATACTGAAAGTTTCAAAACTAGAGGTTAACATTTTGTCTTGATCACAGCAGCAAAAGTGTTTTTTATTCAGTGTATGCAAATCTTAGGTTATTTCTAAAGGAAACTTTGAAGAATGTACAACAAATTGAAAAACAATGTCTATGTGCTCATAATCCTCTTGAAAGAAAACCGGAAAAAGAAAAAAGAAATAAAAAACTTAGCGTATTTCATGTATTTTATTCCTAAATGAAAGAATCTATTTCATTACTGAAATTTGGCTAAAGTCAGTTGTTATTGTCTTTCCAACTGAGAAAAGATCCACTAAACAGGGAGAATTCCAGCAACGCAGAGAAAATGGGGCACGTGGGAACAAGAGATATGGTCCTAGATATTCACTCACCGTCACAACTTAAATAGTTCAGGAGTTATGTGCAAAAGTTGTGCGGGATAATGTCTGGTGACATAGACTTGTTGTCACATTTTTCATCCCCTACTATCCAGTCTTATTGCATTCACATCACACCTCTTCAGGCAGATAACTATTTCCTCAGGATTAATGTCCCAATTTCTGCATCCCCCAACACATCACAGTTAATGACCTTGATTTAAATCACAAGATGGTTTGTAGGAACTCATATTACTTCCAAACGAGAAAATAGATCAGCCTTTAGGTGTTGTTTTTTAGGCTGGCTTTTTGCGACTCTACTCTGGTCCTGCAGCTATCAGTGAGACAGGCAGTGGCCTCGACTCTGAGCTTGATTGATTCTGTGCTGCTTCACAAAACTGAGATATGTCACTCTTGTTTATACGGCTGCTCACTTTTCTGATGCTTTTCATATTTCTTAGTTTGAAAAAGCCAAGTACTTGTTGCATCCCTTGCCTTGAACATATTGTACCATAAAATGTGCCATGAAAAAGTATCTGCCCCTTTACATGTTTCTTTTGTTTATAGTTTTTTGTGACACTTGAGTGTTTTAGATCATCAAACTAATTTTGATATTGGAGGAATACAACCTGAGTAAATACAAAATGCAGATTTCAAAATATATTTTCATCTATTAAGATTTTTTTTTTAAAAACTGTCCAAAACACCCTGGCCCCGGTGTGAAAGACCAGTTGCCCCCTGAACCAGATAAGTGGTTGTGCCACTCTTGGTGGGAAAAACAGCCACATTTTAAACATTTGCAATATGTTTTAATGACTGTTCTACATCTCTGCGGAAGAATTTTACACTTTACTTTGCAGAATTGTTTAATTCATCCACTTTAGAGTTTTTTTCAAGGATGACCCCCCCTGTGTAAGATCGCGCCACATCATCTCATTCTGATTAAGGTTCAGCCTTTGATTAAACCACTCCAAAACCTTCATTTTTCTGAGTCATACAGAGCGGGACTTGCTGGTCTCCCAGACTGATGGTTGGAAATTGTCCTCAAAGATTTTCATTAAAGTTTGTCATATATATATATATATATATATATATATATATATATATATATATATATATATATATATATATATATATATATATATATATATATATATATATATATATATATATATATATATATATATATATATATATATATATATATATATATATATATATATATATATATATATATATATACATATAAATATATATATACAAGGCAGACTGTGGTGTATATATTTTTTACCATTTAGATAGCTTGTCCTGTGTGTTACTGTGTGTTCCATTGGGGAAAGTTTGCTTATTGTTGTTATGGTATTTCGTTAAGCTTACCGTTTATCCTTTAGGCCAGCTTGTCACAGTGCTGCTGATCAAAATATCCAAGAATAGTTTCCACTGAGTAAGATCAATGAAAATTAACAAAAGTGTCTTTGAGGGACATACTATGTAATTAATATAGCAATAAGGATGATGAAGGTCAAATTGTACAAAATTACTTCAAATCAAAGCTTTTCACACCCTTAGCAGAAGAGTGAACTTTAATTAGAAATATGTGGTGTGTATCCCCTCAAGGTTTTCCTGGACTCAGCCGATTGCAGTGACGTGTGTGGCAAAACTTAAAACTGAATATGTGCCTGTGCAGGACATGTAGACAAGAGTTTTAATTGCAGTGAGAGAAATGCCCATACAAATGTTACTAACTATAATCGGGGCTGTATACTAGCTGAACCATAGAGAAATATTGTAAGCAGCAATACTGAAAACTGCTTGTCTTATTTTGGTTTGAGCTAGTTTTATCTCGGAGACATGGTGCATTATCCTGTTGGAAGTAGATATCAGACGAGTACACTGTGGCCAGTGACCATACTCCAATAGGCTGACTAATTTAAACATTGCTCTGTCCATACAGAGGAGCCCAAAGTATATCACAACTATCTCCCACACCATTGCATCACCAGCACTAGCTTTTGCTGGAGAGCAGGATGGATCCATGGCTCTTATACAGTTTATGCTTCATCTCAGTGATGAAGCTGAGATCAAGATTTATCACACTTGGAGAAGGTTCCACCATTTTTTTACTCTACCGTTTGTGTGTGCCAACAGGTGCAAACTGGCACCTTTTCTTAGCTGATAAGATGAAACCCTGCTGAAACCTTAGCTGACCCTGAATGTTCTTCTGCTGCTGTAACTCACCTGCTTAAAATTTAGATTTGCTCTGCATTCAGAGATGGTATACTGCATAACGTGATTCTAACGAGTGGTTATTTCAGCTACTGTTGCCTTTCAATAATTTTTTTTGTGTGTCCTGTCTGGCAAGTGTAGCATTGAATTGCTGTCTTAATGCCAAAAAGAACCCAACAGATTTTACTTTCACAAATGGAGCATTACTGCTTTCGTCATAATTCTCTGCTTGCTTTATATATGCATAAAGCTTCATTAGATTTTATTCTGGGACTATTGCATGGTCAATGGACACAAAAATGGAAGAGTAGAAAAAAAAGAAGAGAAAAAGATGAGACTAAATGCTAAAAGGGAGAAAAGGTGAAAAAAATAGAGGAGCGGAAAAGGAGAGAACAAGATTATATCTTCGGAGTCTGCTTCTACACCCGCAAAGACACTTGTAAGGTTTATCCATAAGAAAAATGCTCAATAGTGGTTGAGAGGAGCCAAAGACCTGCCCCCCAGAGCGCCGAGGCAGACGGCAGGAGAACCAGAACTCCAGATGCCCGTAAGAGCCTCTAGAGCAAAGGTGCCCAAGAGGGACCAACACAGGGATAGCTGCCTCCCCCATCCCAGGGAAGAGCAGAGAGGAGCCCCAGGAAACCCCCGACAGTCACAGTGCTGAAGCCCCTGGGATCTGCCGTGACGAGCCTGCGGCCTCTGCCAGCAGCCAGCAACGCTTGAGTGGATCAAGCAATGGCTGGCGTAGAAATTGAGGGGCACCCGCCCCCCCAGAGGGGGGCCCCAACAAAGCCACGTCCCCACGAAGCAGCCGCGAGGAGTTAGCCATCACACACCTGAGCACCCAGCCCTGGACACCGAGGACCACCAACCCGGGTCAAGGTCAGCGGGTCATGGTGCCAGCCAACGGATGGGAACAGGACAGGGGGATGGGCTCCCCACCTTTAGGAGACCTGAGATATCACAGTAGAGGGGGCAGTCCAAACCCAACATGACATAAAGACAAACAGAAAACCAGGCATTCAGTCACATTCACACGTTCTCACCCTTGGATCCCCACATACATACACTCTTACCCACAAAAAAAGAGATGCTGTACACACACTCGCACTCATCACACACATCCTATACTCCCAGGTCCCGGCACCCCAGAGGGGTATCCAACCCCCAGACCCGGTAGGTGAACCCCATCATCAGGATGAGGGGTGGGACCATTAAACCACGACCTACCTGGTCCATACTCCGAGCAAACAACTGCAAGACCATTGCTATTGTAAATAAAAAAAAGTTTTTTTATGTCCCGTTGAGGAATTTCAGGTGTTCCGGTTGGTTGTTGGTTGCCTTTATTAAATCAGGGTTTCATCCAACTTTTATCTGTGTGCACATGTGTGTGTGTGTGTGTGTGTGTGTGTGTGTGTGTGTGTTTGCATATGTTAATAATAGCAGTCCAGCTTTCAGCACAATATCAAAAGAGCATGTGCTCTTAACACATCTGACCACCCCCAAGGTGCAGGATGTGAAACTATTCCACCGTCTAACATATAATAGTGGGAGCAAGATGTTGGCTGGCAAAGCACACATGGAATGCCATGACCAAGTGGCATGTGAAGATTATAGACAAGATGTTCAATTCAATTCAAATTTATTTATATAGCACCAATTCATGAAACATGTCATCTCGAGGCACTTTACAAAGTCAAAATCAGTCAGATTATACAGATTGGTCAAAAATTTCCTATATAAGAGAACCAGTTGATTGCATCAAAGTCCCGACAAGCAGCATTCACTCCTGGAGAAGCGTAGAGCTACAGGGAAAGTCGTCTGCATTGTCCATGGCTTTGCAGCAATCCCTCATACTGAGCAAGCATGAAGCGACAGTGGAAAGAAAAACCACCCATTAGCGGGAAGGAAAAACCTCCAGCATAACCGGGCTCAGTATGAACGGTCATCTGCCTCGACCGACTGGGGTTACAGAAGACAGAGCAGAGACACAACAAGACAGACAAAAAAGCACAGAAGCACACATTGATCTAGTAATCTGTTCTACATTAGATAGTAATAGTGGGTGAGCCGTCTTCTCTGGATGATGTCACAGTTAACAGAACCTCAGACCAGGTGTACCTACTATGAAGAAAAAAGAGTAAGAGCAAAAAGTTTAAAGATGAAATGACAGTAATTTCAATGTAATGCAATGCAAAACTGGAGAGCAGTAAAAGTCAGTAGAGTGAGAAAAATAGTCCCTGATGTCCTCTATCAGCCTAAGCCTATAGTAGCATAACTACAGAGGTAGCTCAGGATAACCTAAGCCACTCTAACTATAAGCTTTGTCAAAAAGGAAAGTTTTAAGCCTAGTCTTAAAAGTAGACAGGGTGTCTGCCTCACGGACCAAAACTGGGAGTTGGTTCCACTGGAGAGGAGCCTGATAGCTAAAGGATCTGCCTCCCATTCTACTTTTAGAGACTCTAGGAACCACCAGCAGACCTGCAGTCTGAGAGCGAAGTGCTCTGTTAGGAACATACGGGGTAATCAGAGCTCTGATATATGATGGAGCTTGATTATTAAGGGCTTTATACGTTAGAAGAAGAATTTTAAATTCTATTCTTGATTTAACAGGAAGCCAATGAAGGGAAGCTAAAATTGGAGAAATATGATCCCTCTTGTTGATTTTCATCAGAACTCTTGCTTCCACAATGAAGGATTATTAAGGATGATAAAACGGAGATAAAGTTGTCCATTACTTATTGTGGCAGAAAAGGGAGTGGTTGTGGTAGATATTCTGATTCCAAATCACAGCAACATCATGAAGAAGGTACAAGAAAAATACCACGGGTTCAGTAACGAAAGAACAGCTTCTGAAGTTGTCTTAGCATGAGAGGTGAGGAGCAATTGACCTATCTTATTCCCCAGAGCTTCTTAGCACAGCATTGGCAGCCACAACGTCTACAAAGGCTTGCTATTATGGATAATTGATATATGTTTCAAACTTGTGATGTTGTTTCATTTACTTTAACACAGTAGAGCTAGGGTTTGTGTTCTGACAACTGAAGATCTTAACAATGCAATCAACAGATTTGAAACTGTAAGCTCCATAGAATCCTTGTTAATTGTGTAAAATTGGTTTAGTTGCACAAGCAGTGTCAGTAGAGTTTCATGAGAAGTGGACATGTATGATAATTGGCTCTTTAACATAAGGTTAGAGCATTTTAAAGGCCCTAAATTGACCTCTTGTCCTTTCAGAGAATATTTTAAGTGCCAAAAATAATTAGGGCATTGCTGATTGTTATGGAAACCCTTGTTATACTTTGGCTAAACAGACAGTAGAGAAGATGCCTTGGAAGATTTGGTTTTCATCTTGGGTGAGCAGAACTGAGTGTGAGATGTGTGACTGGTTTATTAACAGCAGTTTTTTGGACAATTATTTGCAAAAAAAAATAATAATATTGATGGAACTCAATTGCTTTGCTTAATTTATACTAGATGAAATCTGAAGCCAAATGGAGCCTAGCATACTGAGTTTTGCTGTTGAACTAAACATCTTTTGGTTTTGCACTGCCATAAGACCTGCCTGTAAAACACACATAAATTGAGGGACATCCCAGTAGTAATTTATAGGGTGAAATATGAAATCAGCCCACCACCTAGAGCCACTCTGCTGAGGTTTCCACAAGGTTTGGAATATTTTTTTTTGTTTGTTTTTGTTTGTTTTTTTTTGTTTTTTTCATTTGTGACCATTCTTTTAGAAGTGCATTTGTGAGGTTAAACACTGATGTTGGCCGAGGATGCCAGGCTCACAGTCTCCTCTCTAATTCATCCCAGAGATGTTAATTTAAAGCTGATGTAGGGATTTGCTCCTCCTTGTTTCTGTTCACTGGAACACAATCATGTTGGAGCAGGTCTGCAGCTCTTACAGTACCTCTGGCAGGACTACAGATGAAATATGGAGAAATACCAAATATGTAATATTTCTAGATAATTTTGTGTAATTTTTAAACTCCTGCACCTCCCCAGTTAGGCATATATACATTTTATGTTGGAAATTATTGAAATTGGAACTTTTAATCTTTGACAAGGATCAACCATTATTCATTAAGCTGCCTTTCAGCACTTGTTCCTTCCTTCCAGCTGTTAGGGGACTTCTACATTGTTCCATAGTATGAAGATGAGAAGCAGTCGGATGTCCTCGCAGCCTCATTCTGCCTGCCAGCAGAGCATGTCCCAACTGTTGTCAATTTATCAATGTATCTTGCACTAGTGGGCACAGTTTGAGCCACCATTAGGACAGGTGCCATCATCCATCAAGGCTAAGTCACTTATTCCACCTTGTCGGGGAGCTTTGAAGCAATGTAAACAACTCTCAATGGACAATCAGAGGGCCCACATCAACACTCACACTCAGAGAATAGGGTACAGGGAGAGTTAAGCCTGCCATTAACATCCTGGGGCCTCCCGCACTCACGCTAATGTTTCCCCATATGTTCTATAATTGTAGAAACAAGCCGATATGCATCACATCAGCTTGTGTCGGAACTGTAGTTTAAATGCTGCATGTTTTCTTCACGGTCTAATTATCCTTTTGTCCCCCTTCCAAAAAAAAAAAAAAAACATCCAATAAGAATGCCGCTTTTTCTGTAACAAAAAAGTACAAACATGAAAGCATTTTATTTGGATTTTTTTTTTTTTTTTTTTTTTTGTGGCAGTTCTTGGTCCATCAAAATATTTTTTTTAATAATGAATGAAGCAAGGAGGAGAAAAACAATCTATGAAAATGGGACTGTCCAAAACTCCAACAGAGGCATTTATGATTTAAAAGTGTGAATTAATAATGCAACAATAAAATAAAATTATGCATGTGTTCTTTGCATGAAAGAACACAGCATCTAGCTCCCGTTTCAGCATTTGCTTTGCTGAAATCCGGTTTTGGAGAATTTCATCTTGACAATTATAATCTTATGTGGAGTGCTCTTACCCTGAGGGATGTGCTTCATTCATTTTCATTAGACTGCTACACAATGCAGCCAGAGGTGAGGGGAGCTGGGTTTTAATTAAAAGACAAAAAAAAATGTGGTGCGTTTGAGTGTGTGCGAGTGTGTGGTAATCAAAGCTGTTAATCAGTCCCCACCAATCAGCAAAGATAATAACAGCAAACAGTAAACAGAACGAGGGGAAAAGAGTGCAGACTGATTGATGAAGACTTCACAGTGGAGGCAAACTCAAATATAAAAACAGAAATGTTATAATGCTGTTTTCATGCAGGACTAATATAAATTGTTATTTGAAATAACGTTGTCATGGCACCTGAAGTAACAGGTGTGCTTGTACTAACCAAAGTCTGTTCTGAGAAAAAAGTTCACTTCTGCATTAAGTTTAAGAAAAAAAGGTCTGTAATAGCGTTTAGTTTTCGTGACAGAAGACATTTCTGAGACAGTAATCTAACTTTACTAAGAAACCAATGTCTTCTTTATACACAATTCTTCTGTTCTTCAGAACGAGCCGAGACATTCTTCGAAGAAGACTACTGAGCCATGTCACTGCACTGACTGACACGTTCTCTCATTGCTGCTAATATGGACGCTAACGCTGTCTTCCTTCATTTGACATCAAAGTGTCGGTGAAAGAAGGAGCACTATTAAAAAATGTATCTATAATGTTTTGTTTGAACATAGATTTCTGGAGTTCAATGAGCACCACATGCCATGTCTTGTTCATGAACATGGAAGGCCTTCTTACCCCAGAGCAGCCTATTATTTTCTCTTCACCATGTAAAATGGAGAATGCATGCAATCTGTGCCGATCCATGTGTTCTGTTTATAAAACACAAGATAAAAAAAAGTATTTGGTTCCTTACGGATTTCCTCTGCTTTTGCTTTTGCTTTTTTTTTTTTTTTTTTTTTTTTTGGTCACACTTAAATGTTTTAGATCATGAAACAATTTGTTATTTTAGATAAAGATAGCCTAAGGGAATTAAAACTTTGTTTTCAAATGATAATTTTATGGATTACACCTGCACCTACTGAGGCTAAAAATAACGATTTGGACATATATTTTTTTATCATGGTTGTAAAATGGTCAGGGAATGCCCTAAGTCTGATGCTGCATCCAAAATGTTATAAATACAGCTCCTACCTCCTGTTCCTGGACCTTTCTTGCGGTCAACAGTAAGAACTCTATCATGGGGAGGAAAGGAGCTTCAGACTGCTGTGTCGATTTCAGACAGCCTTTAACTCATGTGTCATTACGCGACGGAAACACATATGGATGACGCTAGTCAAATCTGGGCCTACAGCTGTCTGAAAAAGAACCACAAAGTACATCCTCTGCTTTCTCCAGGCATGACTGATTTCCATGAGGTGAACTGTACTTATACGTCATGTCACACAAAGGATTGTGGGACTCCTTATAGTTCTGGTAAGGGACATCGTGAGTTTCTTATGTTTAAGGAGCAGTGAGAGGAAGCATACAGGCTCATTTTCCTACCTCCAATTCTCACTGCACTATTTGGACAGCACTTAGCATGACGATCAGTGACGCACTTCCGCTTCGGCTGAAGAGTCCTTACCCCAAAAGCCTAAGGGTTTTGGTCCCCTTTCCCAGGGGTACTTGAGCTGGACTTTCCAACATCTGGTGAATGATTGTTACATATTAGAAGTTGAAACTTAAAAAAAAATTATTAATTGTCTACTTTCACATGGTACTCTGCTGTGGATGAACAGAGCGCAGCACCATCGGTGTTGTTTTTAGTTCAGCTCCACAGGGTTCATTCCTATTTAATGACAAGCTCAGCTATCGCTGCATTCAGTCTAGAAGCCATGTTAGTTGTTTACAAATCTGGCCTTTATGGAAAAGTGGTATAAAGAAAAACATTTTTGAGAGACGCCGAGTGAAGTTCTTTTTGCAGTTTGCAACAAGCTGCCAGAAAGGGAAGGGAAAATATGTTCAAGAAGGCGATCTTGTCAAATGAGGGCAAATTTGACCTTTTTATACTACATGCTAAATACTATGCAAGAAAACTCATGCTGAACATCTCCCTAAACACACATTTAGCATGGTGGTGGTAGCATGGAGATGCATTTCTTCGGCAGCGAAAGGGGAACTCAAAGCTGAGGATGGTGATAAAAACCCTGGTATAACAAAAGGCAGCAAAAGACTTGAGACGGGGACGGGAGTTCACCTTCCAGTATTGATAACTGATGTTCACAGATGCTCTTCACCCAGTCTGGCTGAGCTTGAGTGTTTCTTCAAAGAGGTATGGCCAAGTGTACGGTCTCTAAATGCGCAGAGCTGGGGAGACATAATCCAAATTTCTTGCAGCTGTGACTCCAGCAAAAACATTGAATTGAGGGATCCAATTTCGGATTAGTTGGCAAAATCTTGGAAGGCGCTGCTTAATTTTTCTTCCCCTTTAGCAGTATGTACCTATTTATGTTTGAATGTCATGTAAAAAATCCCAGTAATGTACATTGTGAGGAAACTTCACATTAAAAAATATATATTTTTGGTTGCTTTAAAAAAATTTTATATAAAATATTTAAAATTTTCTTTGTATCGTAGTTGATATGTTAGACCAAGAAATACATTTTCCTCATGTGTTCTGCATTTTTACATAGGGTGTGTAAAATATATCCATTCGTATGGTGTAAATTGTATGTTCAGAAAAATAGTGACTAGGTTTTAAAAAATTATACATTTGGAGTGTTAGAATTACAATTGATACAGCAGAAAAAAAATATTGATAAAGAGACCAGTTTTCAGCCTCCTCTGAATATTTAAATGATTTTAGTCCAATGTCCAATATTAGCAGTTGCCTTTTTTAAAGTGGGATTTCAGTGAAAAGAGAAGATATTGGTTCAGAATGAATGAATCAAACCTGACAGCTAAATAATGGCTCCTTTGTGAAACTGATGGTCATCATTAGGCAGACAAGACTTAATGATGCAACACAGGATTTTGAGTAGTTGGGTGTATTGTTCTCCACAGTAACTTACTTAATCATTATGTTGCTACAATTATGATGATTGTTCATTCTATGTGCTAATGAATGTTAATAACAACACATTCAATTCTTAAAGACGATACGTTTTTTTCTAAGAATGGTGTATATAACTTACCACAGAAAGGCTTAGCTTCATTAGTGGTTGCTATTATGAATCCTGGCTTTTCAACAAGAGATAGTTACAGATATAGAAATACAATGATGGTACTTTAAAAATGGTATTTAACCTTTCTCCCACACAACTGAGTTTACATTCCCTCACTTCCAGTCTCACATTAAGAAAAGTTAATTTTCTTTAGTTTTCTTTACAGGTCATATGATAAGGATATAGCATGAAGAAATAAATGTTCTCAGTAAAATGTCAAAGGACTAAAATCATGTATTGTCAATATAACTGTTTTCAGTTCAGCTAAGATAAAGTCTAAAGATGAATACATACTTCGCAAGTGCAGAGCAATTTGTTCCCTCTCCCAGGGCTGCAAAAACAAAATAACATCATTATGTTCTTGCAGCCCTGGATCGGGACTTCCTGCAGGTTGTTCTTGATGCATAGTCTAGGCAGGACCTTTTCCTATGTGGTGTTCAGCACATTTTGTATGATTGTTGAGAAATATAAAGTGGGTCTTGTTACTAGGCTGACATATGCTGGAGTGGGAGGGCCATATGTTGAAGATTTACCAGGAGTTCTGCGCTCGAGTTCTTGTAAATCATGAAATGTTCTCGCCAGAAAGAAATTTGTTCTTGTTCTTGACACATTGAGTAACATTTGACTTTTATGGGAAAGCTACAGTAATGATTCCAGTTGTGAGTTAGGCAGGGCAACAGTTTCAGAAAGTTGGTTTCAGACAACTGAGGATCATAGCGACTCAATGCTTGACAATTTTGAACTCTCTCCATTGAAAATAGGCAGTCAAGACAGTGTTTTAAGGACCAGTTTTTTTTTTCTCATTTGGCTGGTGCTGCTCATTTTTTAAGTTTGAGTCCATAACTACATCTGGGTTATTGGCAGGCTCCACGGGTTTTAGCCTCATTAAATCTTGTTGTGCTGATCTCTAATGGTTTTTTAGAATGGTACCACTTCTATCTTTTTGACATTTAACACACTCGTGGTAAACTGAGGAGTTTAAGATGCAGATCTTAGTTTTCATGAAATCCCTCTGAGCGTTGTGCAATTAGACCTCAGGGTGGATTTGCGGGGACGTCTGCTCCTCGGAAAATGGGCAGCTGTCTCAAATGTTTTCCATTTCTGAATAATCATGCTCACTAGCAAAATCATGGAATTAAGATTGTCAACCCTTCTCAGATTGATGAAGGGCAACAATTGGTTTTCTTAGACCATCGCTGCTGTCTTTCTGCCTTGGTACCGAGTCGAGGAGATCTGTCTGTTGCAGACCAGCAGAGGTGGTTTACCACATGGTTTATCTATGAAATACATTTTTGTACTTTTAAGATTATATTCCTCTTCTTGTTTTAATATCCTCATCTTGCTCTTAACACCAGCATAATTTATTTAACAGATTGTCTTAAGCTGATGGGAAGAATCCCCGACTGTTGCCATAAATGGGATGTATGATCATGTTTGCTTATAAAAACACTAGGCTCGTGAACAAAACAAATTAAATTCGAAGTCATTCACACTTCAACCCAGAGCCTTCCTTGAGGAGGGAGACGGTTTCTTATTAACTTGCTGATTTCCAAACACAACTTCAGTCTCAACTCTTAGTATTAAATTAAGTGGAGCCAGACGTGCACATATGACAAGAATTCTCCATAATGAGATGTATGAGGGGGCAGCGCATTTACCCAACCTTCTTAAGAGCGCTGCTGCTGATTAGCTCAGAAGCTCTTGTGAGGTCAATGAAAGTCGTTATTTGCATCAAAAGTACTGAATCATTTTTCGCTGGGATGAAGTAATGTGTGAATATGTGCATCGACGAAACCGTCAAAAAATTGATTTGTTTAATTGGGAGGCTTTTCAAAGGACTTTTCTGCGGTTGTAAAATGAACAATAACAACAGAGCGCAACATGGTCTTCATTCACGGAGAGCAAAGAGAAGCAAGAAAAAGCTATCCCGCTTCAAATCCAGCCATATTGCACCTCATTCAGATACATTGTTGGGAAGGGAATTGAATTCAACATGAAAGTAATTATGTCTATTATATTCAAACAAAATGTTGTAAACCTTTGGCCAAGCTAATCACATCTTCTTTTATTTGGTGCGAAGACTCCAGTTGGCTGTTTTTTTTCTTTCATATTTTATATGCTTATTATCAAATTTTCCTTTGAAGGCGATGATTATTCGCTGTCTGAAAATGAACAATAATTGCTGCCCTACTGCTTACTAAGTCTGTCGAGCTGAAGAATAGAGGAGTAGTCTCCTCAATGGTCAATCAGCAAAGAACCACATTAATCATTATCTTACATTATGTTTCTTGTTTTGTGCACGAAACATGATTCCTGATGAATTAAATGTCTTTTACCCTTCCAATTATCCGTGAGATTGTATGGGTACTCTGAAACATAATGTGAACAACAATCATAAAGTAGGATTCACAGAAACGAGAGGGCTTTGATCACATACGTACGCCTTAAGGAGTTTTCCCTGAGACTCTTTGATGTGATTTCATGCATGAAAGACAGGTCCAATTGGCCTGGGGTCATCCTCCAATTTGCGCTCTTTAATCATGTGGTCCATGTCAGGTGTGTGGAAAAAATCATCCCTCGTTTTTAGCAATGTTTTTAAGTTCAACCTTTATTGAGGCAAAGTTTTCAGCTCTTTTAAAACGGGAGAGAGAAACGTTAAGCTCCCCTTGCATTTGGCTTTATCTTTTGCACGAATCACTGCTCGTTGTGAAAGATCTTGCCAGGGACAAAGACAGCATGGGAGGAAAAGCCCAAACAGTTGTTGTGTTAATACCTTCATAAACACTGGGATTGCAGCACCTAATTACCATCAGATGGATGGAACTGAAAGGTCAGTGGGAGTCTTTTTTTAGCCAGAGTGAGAACAACTCTGGGGATTTTAGGACTGCTTGTCTGTACCTCTGTCCAGCTTTTTGGTCTGAAATGAAGTTTTTCAGCAATGGCAATAGCTTTTTCGACGCCTTTGTGGTCTGCGGTGGAATCATTCCGACTCATTTCCTATTTCAGGACTCTTTTTGTTCCTGTCTAAATAAAAGAAAAGCTCATTATTTGACTTAAAATTGTCTCATCCATCTGTCCGTCTGTCTGTCTGTCCATCCATCCTATCGGAAGTTGGTTTAAAGAGATAACAGCTCTTGGAAGAGATCCCTTTGCCACGCGGTACTAGCTGTTTAGGGGATCTCATGGAGTTCTCAGGCCAGAAAAAGAAAAATAATTTCCCCAGCAAGTTCTTGGCCTCTTCCAAGTTCTGCTCAAAGTGGAATGCACTTGTAAAACCTTCAAAGTGTGTCTGGAATAGATCATAATCAGAGACTTCCACTTCATCCCATTTTTATGTATTAGCTCCACACAGGCGCTTACTCTATTTTAAGGCAAAACAATGTTGATGCTAACGTTAGCTACCTGTAATCAGGATCTTGTTTTTTCAGTCATATTCCGTATCTCATGACCATTGAAAGATTCGGATTGCAGCTCGGGCAGTTTAGCCTTTCAGCTTAGCTCTTATTACGTTGGGGTTCTTTAGACTTTAGATTTTAGAAGTTAAAGCTTGTTACAAACTCCTCAAAGATATATATTTTTTCTTGTAACCGGGGTGGGAAGAACACGAAAAAAGTTTGTTTTGGCTCTGTCTATTCATAGTGCCTGAGACGCTCAGCTGCAGAAGTCCATGTTACGTCAGACCTGACGGCCAGATGGGGCTGGAAGGCACAGAGAGCCGAGCATGCGGAGAGCTGAAAGTTGAGAAGCTAAGACACATTAGATGACGTTGTGTTCTGCCACTATTTCTAAAGACTGCGAACATCGGAGACAAGTGGTGCTATGAGGGCAGGACTGCTCCGCTTGAGTAACTGCCACAAATGAGCAGAATTGGTATGCTCGACTGCTTAAACGACCAGAGTTGAACTGCAGGACTGCGCTACTGCAGTTCCACAGATGTGTGAGACATTTACGCTTGTCCAACCTAAACGCGCCTATCTATATTCTGTCCAATCACAGTAAAGTAGTTGGACACCCCTTGAGAAATAAAGTTCTGCCCAGATGTGTTGAGGACATGCAGGGAGACCCTCCAAGACAGGGCTGAGAGAACAAAATGACGTCATTCGCTGCGGGAGCGAGAACAGATCCCTCGTTTTTCATGGAGTATGTAGCAACCTTAAGGATGTGGGTGAGCTAATGCAGGTCACAATTCTCCATTTGGTCACGAAACACTCACTGCTTCATGGTTTTATCGCTTACTGACTAATAATATTAATCCGTTTAGGCTTTCTAATCACTCTTAGTCTTTTACTGTGATAGACTTTTACACCTGAGTAAGAAGACTGACATGTAAGCAGAGAGATTTTCAGGAAAGACCAAGTTAACATCTTGACAAAGATATTTTGATGAAATATTTTTTTCTGAGCTCTTTGTTTTTCGATATGGCAAGAGGGCTCTGCAGAGGACAGTGAGGCAAGCTGAGAAGATCATCTGACTAGGATGTGTTTCAGTGCTGCTTCAGTAACAGGTCTCTGAACACTGTCAGAATCTTCACACCCTCTCCGCGATCTTTCTAAACGGCTGCCATTAAACAAAGAGCGGCGAAACATGAAAAGCAGAAAAAGCTGTTGACTACACAGCTCTGTGCATCGATACAGATCAACCCGATCTTGTACTTTACATTATCCAGCCTATTTTATGCTTTGTGTTTCAATCTGCGTGTTTTCTATTATTTGCCTTTGAAATTATTTTTCACAATATTCTGTTGTAGCTCCCAGAGAACCTTATCGCTTTACTGTAGGATTTTATAGTAAATAATGAAAGGATTTGATTGGTTGTAAAATAACCATTACTGCTTTTATTTTGCAATCTTTATGATATAATTTCCAAGTAATAGAGAATAATATCTTGCAGTCATTTCTTAATAAGATGTTGTGCTAGTGAGTGGAAGGATATATTTTAGGCCAAACCAAAATAAATGTGCACATTTCATTTTCAAATTATCTAAACTGTTTTTGTACATTTTTACAAAGTGAAGTCTACATGCATTCGCTGTATCGACTTTGCCAATGCAAATTGTTTTCCGTTCCCAAATCTAATTCCTTTGCTCCTGTAGTGAAGACATTCCCACGTGATTTAAAATGGTCTTCTCATCTCTATATGGAGATGGAATTGGAAGACAAATAGGATTTAAGGAAACATATTACCTCTTGTCCCTCTCTGAATTCAAAGGGCAGACCTCGGTGCTATCACAAAGAAAACAGCTTAGCAGCAGTGCATTTGTTTTCCCATTCAGGGAGAGAAGCACTTTGTCTTTCCAATCGTTACCTGTCTGTGAATCAGTTGTTCCATTATGGAGGGTCTAAAGAGGGAGATGCTGTCTAGGGCTAAATTGCAATTAGTCGGCCCGCAAGTGAGGCTGGCACCGGTTAACTTGGGATATTGGAGTGCAAGGGCCCCGTAATCAGACTTTGGTCATGTAGAACAATGCATAAAATTAAACTGACATTAATGAATAATTGTATAATGAAAATGGACGAGTAGAGTTAATTGCATGTTACAGTGAGTGTAATGCCCAGATAACCCTGTGTCTAATGCTATTCTTAGACTGACTGCCATGGCTCTCACCGTGGCTCCTCTCGGCGGGAAGTCATTAAAGGAAGGGAGTAGATAATGCCAGTGTGCCGAAACCCAGAGTAGCTACAATCTTGCAAAGACTTTCTTTCACAGGCTTTTTTTTTCCCCTAAGTGGGCTATGCTGAAGTCATTTGTACACAGTCTGAATGAAATTAAAGGTCACCATTGCTGCGCATCCACGTCTGGATGGGCTTTTAGAGTGGGGAGCCGCTCACAACAGGGGCCTGTCACACGGTAGAGTGAACACCTTAAGCTAACTGCAGAACATGGATATTTGCCACAGATGAGGAGGACTTGAGTGACAGCTGCTCAGACTAATCAGACTAATTCAGAAATGTAATCATGCACGGGCTTCCATTTATGAGTTATGCCATCAGTTGAATGTTTCCCAAATCAGAGTTCACCGGAATTTCAATGGCAACGTTTGACTGAACTGGCTGATTTTCCTCCGAGATGAACCCCAGAGTCCTAGCAAAAGGCTTTTTTCACTGGAGATTTTTCTGTTGTCAACTTTTGGTTTCATCAAGGCTTAATTCTCGAGAAGTAACTGTTTAATTGATGGTTTATTTACAATTGTTGTTTCTAAGAAAACAAAAAGAGAAATATAGGTTTTTATTCATAGTAAAACTAATGTCAGTCGAAACTTGTCAAGTCAGAAGAAATGTAGAAAATAATAAAAACATCTGTGTTTAGCTATGTTTGCTAAGTTAAGCATAATATCATCCTCAGTCCCTTGCAAAAGTATTTAAATCCATCAAACATTTTCACAGTTTTTATGTTAAGGCTTGACCAGAAACAATGTATTTCGTATGATTTTATGTGATGAACAATCACAATGTACTGCAGGCTTGTGAAGTTAAAATGGTTATTTCTTTCTAAGTAAAAACATATAGCGAGGGTATTGTGCATAAATCATCAGCCCTCTTTACTCTGTTAACCCTAAATAAAAACCAGTGAAAGCAACTTCCTTCAGAATTCCACTGATTAGTAACAAGAGCCCGCCTTTGTTTAATTTAATCTCAGTAGAAATCCACCAGTCTCCTCTGCTGTCCTTTGGGTGGATGCGTGGTGTGCCTGTGGTGGGCTGCCTGGCCTCTGTTCCCTGTGGGGCTGCTGCTTTTCTGGGTCTCATGGTCTTCTCTGCTTGTTTCTGATGTCTGAAGTTGTGATGGCAGTGGCCCTCCACACCCATCAATGAGCACAATTCCACATATTTAGCATCTTGACATGGATATTTATGCACCTATAATACAGTAGTGGCATTGTCCTGTAGTTCTCTCCAGGAATATCAACCGTTTTGATGTTGTTGCTGTCTGTGTTTTTTTTTTCTTTGTTAGTTTCATCTCTTTGCAGATGTTTCTGGCTGTCTTTCCCTGGTATTCCAACAGTAGCCGTAAAAGGATTTGTTTCTGTAGTAGCTGGTTGTGTGGTTGTGGAATTTTTGTCAATATGTTTTCTTTGTGTCTCTGTCCTTTCGCTCTCTCTAACACTGTCCTTGTCATTCCTCTTCCCCTCCTTAACTTCAATAAACAAGGGTTGGGCTTCAAGGGAGACTTCATAGGTGTAAAGCCTCCCTTGGTAAATATGTTCAGTACTGCAGCCAGAGCACCTTTCTGAAAGTTTTTACTCTCTAACAATGTTTGCCTTTTCAATGTCTAATTTTTCAATGCTAAATCTCTTTTTCGATTTCATTGAAAGTGATTTTTCAATGTTTAATTTTTCAATGTTTGATTTTTACAATGCCTAATCTCTTTTCAATGTCGCTGCAAGCTGTCACTGGTTTAGCTCCATAGCCTTGAAGCAAGACATGACAAGAGAAAAAAAGAGGAAGTCCAGCCGTCCTTTGAAGACCTCCGGGGTTTATTAGAGAACCTTATGTAAAACATAAGGAGATCAAGGATCACAGCATACAGGTCATTTAGAAATGTGTGTAGAAGTTTAAAGCAGGGTTTGGGGATAAAAACCGTATTGTACATGCTGAATATCTCACAGAGCACTGGTCAATCCATCAGCTGAACATGGAAAGTAAATAGCATGACATCAATCCTACCCAAAAATGACAGTTCACCCAAACTGACAGATCAGGCAAGGGGGGCATTGATCAAAGAAGCAGTCTAGAGGTGCATACTAACTCTGGAGGATCCACATAGATCTGTACCTCAGGTGGTCAAATCTGTTCACAAGACCATTATTAGTCACCCACTCCACAAATCTGACCTTTTTGGGGGAGGAGCAAGGAGAAAGGCATACGATGCCTCAATGGCAACTTTTTATAAACCTTGTAGGGGACACAGGAAAGAAAGACGGTGGTAAAAAGAGAATATTATTTCCAGCCTGTTTTTGCCCTTTTGCTTCCTGAAAACACTATTTCCAATGTTAAAAAAATGTGGCATAATCATGCTGTGGGGACGCTTTCCTCAGCAGGGCCAGGGACACTGGGCAGAGTTGATGAGAAATTAAGGTCATTCCTGCAAGAAAACCTTTTAGAAGCTGGGGTGGAGGTTCATCTTTCAGCAGAACAATAGGCTTAACATACAGTCAGAGCTGCAATGAAATAGCTTAGACCAAAGCATGTCCGTGTGTCAGAAAGGCCCAATCAAAGTCCAGATACTATCTGTCAAATCTGACTGAGGTTAAGCTGTTTTTCCAGAGGAATGAGCATAAAGCTTAAGTCAGCTGATAAACTGTTGTGACACAACACCATAAAAACTTTAGACTTCAAGTTTATACAGCAAACTTTGAATGATTGAGGAATAATTTAGACACACCACACCAGTAATGACGGCTCACAATCAGACTGTGATTAATTTTACACATTACATGCTCTGAGTGAATTAATAACAGGGTAAATTCTTAATAGATTTATGAAATTATTACTTTATATATTATCCGGTAAGCTAGACTAAAAGAGTCAACAATGGAAATATCTTCCCCCATTCCTTCCCATCAAAAGCGACACAAAAACCCAGGGGGCGAAAATGATGTTAGAAACTCTCAGTATGGTGCCAGCAGCCGCAGCCTCCCATAGGGAAATTCAGTGAAAAGAACAGCAATGTATCAATTTACTAGCAGCTAATTTGCCATTGTCGCAGCCCATTAAGTTGAAATGCATCACTAACATCACATTAACACAGAAATGTGCAATAAATAAAGCTAAAGAGGCAATATCATAGTCATTCATCTGATCATTTCTGGTAATCACTGATTTGTTTGTTTATAGCCTTTTTTGCTAATAATGTGCTGAGTGTGTTATCCAATCATGTAATAAGTGGACTCAGGAAGGGACGAAAATGGTTATTATAGTGAAATGATAGCAGGCATTTCATTTCAAGTCATAATAATTTATCTTTTTTAATCTGTATCATTCCCTATTAAAAATGACCAAAAATGAGAATATGCCTACATTAAAAGGCCAATAGAAATGTGACTACCCCATAGAAAAATGATTCTCATTCATTTCCTTTCAGAGTAAAGGCTGTATACAACCCTGTGCTAAGCTGGAGTGAATCTGATCACCCAGTTCATTTTGCAAATGCTTGTAAAAAAATAAGTCATAAGCACGGTGGGGCAAAATGTGCGGTTCAGTTTCTGACCCAAAAACATGCTGCCATGGGTTTTGGAAATATTGAACATGATCAGAAAAATAAATCACCTCAGCACAATGAAGATACAGTTAAATCTAATAAAAATATTCACACCCATAGCAGCTTTAGATTTAAAGCAATATTTGAAGGTACTAAAGATTAGTGTGATGGCAAGAGGGTCTTCCAACTTAAAAGACTTGGAGCTCATCAACAAAGACATATCATCCAAAAAAATAAAAACAGTGGAAACATGGCAAAAAAAAGAGTCAATCAAAAAAAAAGAAAGATTTCATTGATGTAATGCCCTTAATATGTGTTTATGAATTATTGAGAAGGGAATAAATAATTTTTGACATGCCATTTGTAACATCATTTAAATAAAAATAGATAAGCATTACATTTTATTCATGTTCGTTTTACATTCCTTTATTACCTTTCGGAAAACACCTGTCTCTGCCAGAAATAAACTTCTGGGTTGAAGGAAAATAATTTCAAATCTCAATCTGCCAGAGGTATGTTTGGACTTAACCTGATTAGGTTGGGAAGGTTCCGAGCACGTTGGTATCCTGCCAAAACGGAAAGCGATGGAAAAGGCCTATAAGCCACAATCTGTCCGCTGACATTCTATGAGTTAGCTCAGTTTTATTTTCCTCTTTTTCCTTTAACTTTTGTGGAGTAAGAGTAAACCTTTCATGACTGGCGTTACAGTTGTTTACATTTTGAATTTTAACAAAGATGTTTTCTTTTGATGTGCCTAAATAGTCTGTGATGCTGTGTCTGTTAAGCCTTAGGGAGTATTCACACCAGCCACATTTGGTTCGCTTTAAATGGACCAGAGTTTATTTTCCCCCCTTCGTCTGGACCTTTTGTGCAGATGTGAATACGCTCAAACGAACCCTGGTTCAGACCAAATAACTGGATGGAGACTCACCTTTTGAGATGGTCTCGGTCCGCTTCCAAACGGACTCTGGTGTGGTTCGCTTCTAACGTGAATAATGGCCCCAATCCGAACCAACACCAACAAACAAATGCGTCTTTGACCTAAACATACCAGTACCAGTACCAAACTCATACCAGTAACGTAGTACTCAAATCATACCTGCCAGTGTCTGTTGCTACTGCCAATGGTGCTGTCGGACTCCTTCAGCTTGCAGAACGCATTCTTTGACGCCGTTCCAAAATGATAAATAAAATATCTGGAAACCTGCACTGAATGAGCTACTCTGACGACTCACAATGTTTTAGCTGCTGTAATAACAGCACAAATATGCAAAAAAGAGGTGCTGCACGCAGGATTTCCATTTCCTGATCTGTGCTATATCCCGCCCTATCATTTCTGTCCAATGGGAACAACAATCATCAAATGTGTGGCTTTGTTACAAGTTAAAGTTCACTTGCAAAAAGTGCAAAGTGAAAGCAAACGGCACCAAATAAAACAAAGATGTCTGCTTTTGATCTGGATAAGACAAGCGGACCAAAGGATGTGAAGACACCCTTAAAAATGTAATATCAGTCACAGTATACCTGACACAAGTTGGGCAAACTGTGAGTCCCTGTGTTACTATGTGATGGTCTGCTGACATATGTACCACACCTCTTGCCCATTGTTTCCTATAGATATGTAGGAGGGCAGAGCACCGCCAAATGTGTTGCGCTGTCCCCTGCATTTAGAAGCATATCCTAAATGTTTTTTTTCTAAAAGGCAGTGTGAGCCAGTGTGAGCCCATCAAAACAAGACTCGGAAGCCTAAAGTTGTTAAGGACTACTGTTGTGAAAACATGAATGGACGATGTCACTTGGTATTTAAATGGATGAATACCACAAGATTGTTTTGTAATCCCAGTTACCGAAGGTAAGTACTCTGATTGTTGTTTAAAAAGACAACTCTGTGGTCAAGGGTCTAACTTATGAAACCGTTTTTACACAAAACATTCTAATTTAATTAAATATGATACATCCCAATTACTCCTGTGAGCTGGAAATCGAGGCAGAGCACAGCCAAGTTGGTGAGTAGTTGCGAAGCTGAAGGGGAAACATCTACAGCGCTCCATTCTTGCCCACATGGTTCTGTCACTCCATGTGTTCCGCACCCCTTGTTTCATGGACGCACACACATATTATAGTAAAGCTTAGGGACGGCTTGAAAAGGGGGCAGTCTTTTTGATCATGTTGCAGAACTATAGTGTGAAAAAGCCCTAATGATTAAAGACAGAGCTGTGAAGGTTTGTCTTACATGTCCCATGGAGGCCAACAGAGGGGTGCTGTTCATTTACCTCTTTTTCATGATGGTTGTTTTGCTTCTTTGATCAATTCAAATCTGGCTTTTTCAGGTACAAACTGAACTTTTTGCCAATAATGCATCAATTCTTACCCATATTAGGGATGTTTAATAACTGCTTTTACAAGCAGTGATTAATGGATTTCAATAATCCCCTCGTTGCTTATTATACTCAAATAAATAATATCTAACAGCAGGTGGGTTCTCATAGTAAATTTGCTTTGATCAATCATCTGCCTCCATCATGATCTTCCATTTTTTTATTATAGTCACTCGGCCCAAAAAGGGATTAGAACAACAATCCATGCAAACAGAGCGTAATATGAAGTGTTTAAGACACAATACAAAGGTAAATAAGATTATATGTGAGGTTTGATATACAGTATGTTTGTCATGCACCCTGAGCAGTAAGTTCCTCTCAGGAGAGAATCACCAGAATATATTCAGAACAGCAACAGCATAACACAACCAGAACCTGCGACTGTCTGTTTTTCAGCAGCGAGAACACCACAAACAGCTTTGCGTGCACTTTATTGACCACACGAGAAGAAGTACTAATCTATGACAACCCTCATAAACAGCTCGTAATAAACTGCAGATATTTGAGGAACTGACAGCATAAAGAAAGGCTGCACAGGAAGTGCACACATTTCTAACCATTTTTTAGGACACAAATTATTTCAAGTGTGAAAGACTAGCCTATCTATGAGACTAAAGTTAAATTATAATTTTTCCCCATTTGTTTCAGTGTTTACATAATTGTATATTTGTATGTGGATTATACAACACAATACATGTTTGAATCTACCAAACCTTTAACAGAAACCGAACACATTAAATCCAAAGAATATTATGTATATTTATGGGAATGTATATTAATGACTAGCCATGGGCTGGTTATCACTATTAAGGTTTGAAAAAGTCAGTTTTTGAATTGCTTGAATGTATAAACTATTTTCAAGAGGATACCCTGGAAAGCGTTGGGGTCACAAATGTTTTTTTCAGCTGTATGGTGCATAGAGTGCCCCCACCTATTGCTGTGCACTCCTTGTCAGTAGGTAAAAGAAAGTAAGATAGTCAGAAATGCACCGATGGTTATGGTGCGGTAACTGAAGGCGTATTAATCTTCACTCATTAACTTAATGCTGTTTTAAAACTGTAGCTGGCAAGATACCAGCAACATGAATGTTACCTATCTCACTGCAGGCTGACATCCAGAACGGATTGCCTGACTAATTAAGAAGGTTTGTCAGCTTGTGTGTTATTTAAAAAAAAAAAGAAGAAAAAAAAAGAAAGAAAAAGTGACATTATTCTGCAGAAACCCATCAATCTCATCAATTTTAGCTGATGTTTAGGTTGTATTTTATCCACATCTTATGACATGATCAATAGTGATATATATTGATCAATAGACATATATATATATATATATATATATATATATATATATATATATATATATATACACACATTGATGATAGAAAAAAGGATCAGTAAAAAGTTCAATAGAATTAAGGTTTTCCTTCCTTATGCATTTTAGCCGTGTAGGTTATTAATAAAGATATTATATCCTCCCAACCAATCACAAACACAGATCCAGGAAATGCTCCGTCACCAATATGCATCCCCTTCAAAGGGTTCAGAGAGCACGTGTTATTTTTTCTTTTTTAAAAACTTGCAGTTTTGGTAAAAAATTGGTTGAATAAAGGGTTGAGTTTGAATTCAGTGTTTGTCTAACAATAGGTTGCTAAGCAACATCATAAAATGTCCAGGGCTGCACTTAAAATATATGTTTTGAATTTCTTGATAATTATCAATATCGATCCAATATGATTTCAAGTTTTATTGATATGTTGTTTTTTTCTATATCATCCAGCCCTAATCATACATAATATTGCTATACCTGTAATAAGAAGAATATTATTTCACAAACACTTTTTTTCCCTCTCTCTTAGATTATGTGATACATTTTGCCTTATTAAATTCTAAAAACACCAAGAAAGTGGGGAATTTTTACTTGTATCATGAGAATCTCATAAAGGTTATGCCTGTTATGTCTACCATGGGACTAGTTTTCTCTCCATAGTCCCTTAATTGACTCCATTGTTTAGTTTATTTTCTTTACCCTAAACAAAAGAACATTTCATCATGACAAAATTCATGTGATAAAAGTGGATATATGATTAAAAAAAGCATAATTTTGCAGAGCTTATTAATTGCCATAGTTATGTTAACAAACAACATTTTTTTTTTATTCCCTTTACCGTTAATCTAATTAAAAGCTATAATTCTTTGCAGGCACAAATATACCAAAAGTTCATATTTAAGAAAAAAAGTATCTTACCAACTAACAAGAAACTATTAGTCAACACTATTTATGTGCTCATTTCACCAATGCTGTGCAGTCCAAAATATGTTTTTTCTTTAAATATATTGCTTTATTTTCTTAACCGTTTTATGACCTTTTGATGGATAATCCTTTCGCCTTTGGAGAGATTACTTCAGCCCAACCATATTTTGAGTCTGAAGCTTTTTGAAGCCGGTGGCACAATTTTAGACTAAATAAGGGCTCCTGCATGAGAACTATGAATAGGCCTGATGTAACTGTATTTGGTTTCACATACCTATGCTCTTCAGCATAATGGCTGAACACTATGGCCTAGATAGGTTTACCTAGTTATGTCAATCTTAGCTCTTTTGTGCAGTTTTACTTTTCAGTAGATTGACTTTCAGCCAATGTTACATGAAGGGCTGCAGCAAAATGACTATTATCAGGCTTCATATAGATGATTCACACAGATATAGAATAGCCTGATGTATCTCTTTTTGTTCTATCACATTTGCTGTACAGTATGAGGCCCACCATGTCCTGTACTGTAAGAGTTTGGCTTCCTTGCAGATTGTGGTCATGAGGGAATATTTCCTTCAACAAGCCTAAATTTGTACACGTTAACAATTGCTTTGTTTCGTTGGATGGATACGGGAAGGTGGGATGTCACACCAGAGAAGGTAGGCCAATTAATCCACTGCTCCCATCCACACCCCCACATGCCTTCCTTTTGCCTCCCTCACAGACCCAAAGCGGAGTCCCTGGAGATTTCCAGCAGAGGTTTGCTTGGAACAGTGTCTTGGTGTGGTTATTTCAGGCAGCTTGAGTTTGAAATTTTTAAACATTCAACCCATTGATATTGAATGTTCAAGCAAACTGTACAAATTTAAATATAGAAAAACGATAGCAACAGTTACACTTGACTAATACAATATCATATCAACATTATAGGAAAGGTTCAGAATGTATTAAGAGAAGTTGTGATATTTCCCACATATCACATTTATATGTTTGGTTTAATACCACATAAAATGAAGAGTTTTTGGGGAAATGAAAATTTTTGCCAGGTGCTGTACCATGATGCAGCTGCAGGCTACACTCTGACTAATACCAGTGGATTGCTGTAAGTTTTTGATCATTTACTCTCATTCTGTTAACTGCTAATAAAGCCCTCGTTGTTTTAAAGGTTTCAGTGTGTACTTGGCATGAAGAGATAAATCCAATCTGACCAAGCGATTAGTTTGTAATAGTAAGCTTTGATTTTGGTGGTTAAACAAACATGTCAGAATAACTCTCTTTACGATGAGGAAAAAAAGAAACTTCTTGTGCACGCTGTCGCCCGGGGTTGTGCTGGCTTACCTGTCTGAAAGAGCGCAATGAATAATTTGATCACATTTTTCATCTCACTCGAGTGCTGAACAAACAGGAATCTGTGATTAACAGTTTTAATTAGGATTCTAACTTGACAAATACTTATAGCCTTGCAACGTGCCTAAGATGAATAAATCACTGGCCTGGGATCATCAAGCTGCCTCCTAAGTGACTGTGCCTCGAGATTACTTTGTGATTCCACAAAGTGTGAGTCAGCCAAGGATGTGTGTGCGTGTGTGTGTGTGTGTGTGTGTGTGTGTGTGTGTGTGTGTGTGTGTGTGTGTGTGTAACTAATCCTGTTCCCACCACATGTCAGTTGAAGGAAGTTTATGTCCGATCGTTGATGACTACCCCACTCAGGTGTTGGACCTCTGTGTTTTCTTTTTCTTTGACTATTGAAAGCTAAATGTCAAAACTAAGTGAAGCTGCTGTTACTTAGTCTCGCAGGTGTTCAGATGTCTGCACACCTGGCTCATGAAAGAGCCATGGAAATAAGAGTTGCAAAATTGCATTAAAGGTACTATGCCCTGTGGGATAAACAGAAAATCGTCAGAAAAAAGCCAAGACCATTTGGTCAGCTATTTTTTAAGACCGTGTGAGAGAGATGCTACTCTTTAGGAGAAATTTGAACCTTGTTGAATGGCTTTGTAGTAAGTTTTGGGAGGAACTAGTCATGTAAAAAAGAAACCGTACTGTTTGCCATGATCCGGATAACTTTAAATTTGCAGATGAAAACTATGCTGTTTTTTATTCAACAAGACATAATCCTTGTGTTTTTCATTGATTTATGATCCTCTCTTTAAGGCTAAACAACCGTATATTAGTTACATTGACATTTAGACTTTGACTAGGCCATTTCTATACCTCAATTCTATTAATTTTTCCTATTTTCATAGAATACTTGTTATGTATGAGATCATCACTAGTTGCTGGGCAGATAACTATGGTATACAGAGTAGTTCATGGGCAAATGACTACAAGGTGTCCTGCCCTTGTCACATCAAAACAAGCCCAAATCACTACTCCTCCATCATCCTACAGAGTTGGTATGAAGTGCTGATATGCTATCTTGTTTTCGCCAAGAATACAGCTGGGCATAATCGGCAAACATCTTACTATACTCATAGAATAGAATAGAATAGAATAGAATAGAATAGAATAGAATAGAATAGAAATAACCTTCATTGTCCCACGGTGGGGAAATTCATGTCTACCAGCAGCAAAGTGAAAGGCAAATGGAAGAATGCAGATGCACACAAATGTAAAAAATAAAATAAAAATAAGAGACTGTAAGGAGGGGCAAATTTTACAACATGAGAAAAAAAAAACACACACACAGTTATTAAAAATAGCATATTCAGATTAAAATAAATGTGCAACTGTGTATGATTCAAAATGTTTATAAAACATGCATGTATATTTCTGCATAAAACACCATAGACATGGATTTACATGGGTGAAAAGACTAAGCACAAAAGCAAGGATTCTTCCAGTAGTCTTGAGGTTCATTTTGAAGCAAACTACAGTAGGTTGATATGCTGACTGTAAAATGGAGATCCTGTTTTTTTTCTGAGACTTATGCTGGGATGTCCACTCCTGAGAGGACTGGTAACCGTCTGAAATGTTTTCTACTTTCAAATTCTCTTTCAAACATTGAATTATGGTCTTAAATTGTTTGAAAATGGCTTTTGTTGATATTGATGTGCAGCAATAACTACTTCTTGAAGGTCATTGCTAATGTAATTCTGCTTTAGCGCTGATACACCCATATACCCTAGATAAGCAACTGCAGAAATGTCTGCTTTTACAGAGAGTGTCACACTTCAAATGCATTTCATCTGCACCATTCTGATATTATCCTTTATAAATCCTGTGGATGAGAAAGGATGGACTTAGTACTTTTAGTATTTTCATATTGGCTTTACCTTTGTTTAATACATAATGATGTGATGGAGTTAGTTTTAGTTTTGTTGTTGGACTCTTGAAGTTAGATGTAGATGAAGTTGGTATAGTGTAGAGCTATTCTTCTATTACTCAGGATCTAGTGCTAATAATGTGACTGTTGTATTGGAAACCCTATACCAGAATGTCAGTGGTTCTCTTTCATTTGTTTCCATTCTCGTGCACCTGTTGTTGTTTTTTTTTAAACAAGGTTATTATATTGGTAAATTTGTTTTACAGCAAAAAAAATATTTCCACGGAAAAATGATTTCAATTCAATTCAATTCAATTCAATTTTATTTATATAGCGCCAAATCATGAAACATGTCATCTCAAGGCACTTTACAAAGTCAAGTTCAATCATATTATACAGATTGGGTCAGATTATACAGATTGGTCAAAAATGTCCTATATAAGGAAACCAGTTGATTGCATCAAAGTCCCGACAAGCAGCATTCACTCCTGGGGAACCGTAGAGCCACAGGAAGAGTCATCTGCATTGTACATGGCTTTGCTGCAATCCCTCATACTGAGCAAGCATGAAGCCTACTATTTATCTAAAACTTTTCATAGGACTACACTTTACCAAAATATTTCTTCTTCTGTGAAATGTACAGTCCGTGTCTATTGACACCTTTGCATTGGTTACCTAATCAAACTTGCCTTTTCTATACTTTAACCATATACTAATGGTTATAAACGAGCTACGACGTAACCATATACATATAGTTTGGCTAGTGTTATAGATGGAGTTGCACAACATCTTTCATGGCCTATGACCTTCCCCTCATTCCTAATTTAAACATCAGTAATGTGCACTGGTGCCTGAAAGTCCACTGTAAAATGCTGGATTTAGGTCCTGATAATATGCATCATAACTATTGTAATCAGACACCCTAAGCTTCACCTCCTTTATTAATTGTCCAAAGCGCAATGATTTATTGTAGTCCTGCAGAAGGATTATTAATTTTCTGCTTGATTATACCTGTGGGCGGCAACGGCACTGCTCCGCATCCGAGCATCTGCTAAATGAAAAAGTATTCTTCAGATGAAAGGAAGTCCTTAGAGATGCGACAGCTCATTTTTGCTTTAATCAACTTTATAGAAAAGTAGTGCTGATTAGCAGCACTTTTGTTTCTGTTTAGGGGAGAAGTACATAAAGGATATTATCTAATTGTCTTTGTTCAGACTAGTGATGAAAAATAACAGCTTTACTGTATTTGCAACAAAGTCCGAGTACTTTATTTTTATTTTACTAATGGCATGCTGTGACTTGGTCAAGCACTTCAGGCCCGCTTCGCAAACCGCACCTGCACCACAACAAAACATCCGAGGGTGTCATACGGCACTGGTGTGACAACAGTTTACATTCCACAGGAACGGTGGAGAGTGACAGGGGTGTGTGCACAACACAAAGCGCTCTCATTCGGGCAAGTCCGGGTACGCCCGAACAGCAGGCCAAGTTCAAACTTCACTTCAGGAAATACGTAGGATAGCAAAGCTAAGAGGAACGCACAGGTGCAGATAACCCGGCAAACACTTGATCAACCTGACACTTTGCGGGGTCGGGGCTAGTGGCGAGTTCCTGCAGCTTCCTTGTGAGGCCCCAATGAACAAAAGAAAGAGGTCCAATGAGGCTATATGTCCCCCCGCGTCTCTTCTTGCAGGGTCTCATATTTGTAATTCCATCTACACTCTTCTGCTACAGCAGGAAAGTTGATGGTTGTGTAACGATTTCACTTTGATAAGCTTGGCATGTGTTTCCAGTACAATTTTATTCCTTCTGTATCCATACATCGATGCTGCGTCTCATTCTGTTGCTCGTAGCTCGGAGCTTCTGCTTACATCTGCTGATAGCGGGGTCACCTTTCAATGAAAATGTGTTGCAGATATAGTTATTTTTGCAGATGTTAACATTCGGATGAAAGGGGATCTCTGAAGAGCCCCATTTGCAGCTTCACTGACCAGGAGGCAAATTACCATCCATCAAAAGAAAAAAAAAAACTCACTACTTTCATTACCTAAATTAAATAAGATATGCAATTAGCACCCTGCTGCTAAAATGAAAGAAGAGATTTTTTCTTTTATCCTGGTCAGGAGTGTTACATCACAGCCATGTCTACCCAAATCAGACATGTGCTTATTTGCAGCAGGTCTGACACGTTGGTGCTGAGAAGAGCCGACAGCTTGCTGTTCACTCTGTCCTCTTTGGCCACTAAGAAGGAGAGGCAGATTAATTAAAAGACCTTTGCAGCCAATGAAGACAGGTGGCAATAATCCTGACAACAGACAGATCTGAAGCCCCTCATACAAAACCAATTTCAACCACACTCCATTTTTCAAAAGCTCATCAGGGTGAGGAACGAGAAAGTTGAACCCATGTGGCTGCAGAATTTGTTTCCCTCCGATTGCCTTGTCAGGACATCTTATCCGATGGCAGATGACCAAAACCCCACCCTTTAGAGACAAAGTCTGCTTCTTCCTGTCTCCGACACACAAAACCCCTCACACAATGCATCCTCTGTTTTTCTTCTCGCAAGCACTGGCATGCATTTTCCCACAAGGATGCATACAAAGTCACAATCGCCCTATCACCCGGATGCCTGTCAAGATTGTCACACAGTACCTGCACACTTGATGATAATAATGGATTGTTCACAGTTGTTTTAACTCTTATTTTGATATGTTGACTAACCAAAATCTATCTGAAGTAGAACTAACCTATAGGAGAGTAGAAATTCTTCTATGTACCTCAGAATACAAGACAATACAACATATCAGTTCACAAGAAGGAGCCAAGATTTTAGCAAAATTTATGGGAAAACTAAAGCTGCTGGTACACTGTTTCTCAACTTCACTTACATGTCAGTACAGCTAAAAAAAACATTTATATGTGGTTTAAACATAACAAAATGAAGCACATTTTAATAGAAGATCATTGGTCCATACACAGTCCATGTTGCTAAAAAATATTGGCTGTATTAATCTGAAGAGAGGTCAGGGTGCATCAAATGGAGCTCCACTGACCATCCAGTGTCCCACTTCGAGTTAACCTTTAAGTGCAGATAGAGTGTCTGCATAGTGTAATATGGGCTAAGCTAACGCTATTATTCAATTCAATTCAATTTTATTTATATAGTGCCAATTCACAACACATGTGAATTGGAATCTCAAGGCACTTTACAAAGTCAAATTCAATCAAATCATACAGATTAGTCATAAAAGTTCCTATCTAACGAAACCAAGTAGAATGCATCGAATCTTGACAAGCAGCATTCAGTCCTCCTGAAAGAGCGTAGAGTCACAGGGACAGTCGTCTGCATGGTCTGGACCCTGGGTTGTCAGCATTTTGGAGAACAAATAAGTCCTGCCAGAGTCATAGAAAGAAACTGTATCAAATGTAGCACTGACATCCCTCATACTGAGCATGCATGAAGCGGCAGTGGAGATGAAAACTCCCCTATAACAGGGAGGAAAACCTCCAGTAGAACCAGGTTCAGTGTGAATAGCCTTAACCAACTGGGGATTACAGACGACAGAGCAGACACAAAAAGCACAGAAGCACACATTGATCTAGGAATCGTAACCATGTTATATGGTAATAGCGGATGATCTGCCTCCCATAGATGATGTCACAGATAACAGATCGCCAGACCTACTATGAGAAGAAAAATGACAGAGAAAAGTTCAAATTGGAAATAACAACAAATAATGCAAATTGGAAGGCAGTAGGAGGACTCAGCAAGAGTGATAAAAATAGACTCTGATGTCCTCCAGCAGCCTAAGCCTATAGCAGCTTACCTACAGCATAACTACAGAGATAGTACCTGAAAACTTTGTCAAAAAGGAAAGTTTTAAGCCTAGTCTTAAAAGCAGACAGGGTGTCTGCCTCACGGACCAAAACTGGGAGTTGGTTCCACAGGAGAGGAGCCTGATAGCTAAAGGATCTGCCTCCCATTCTACTTTTAGAGACTCTAGGAACCACCAGTAGACCTGCAGTCTGAGAGCGAAGTGCTCTGTTAGGAACATACGGGGTAATCAGAGCTCTGATATATGATAGAGGTTGATTATTAAGGGCTTTATACGTTAGAAGAAGAATTTTAAATTCTATTCTTGATTTAACAGGAAACCAATGAAGGGAAGCTAAAATATGAGAAATATGATCATCAGACCTCTTGCTGCAGAATTTTGGATCAGCTGAAGGGTTTGAACTGCATTTTGTGGACTTCCTGATAGTAAAGAATAACAATAGTCCAGCCTTGAAGTAACAAATGCATGGACTAGTTTTTCAGCATCACTCCTGGACAAAAGATTTATAATTTCTGCAATATTCACGAGGTGAAAAAAGGAAGCCCTGGAAACCTGTTTAAAATGGGATGTAAATGACATATCTTGGCCAAAAATAACAAGATTTTTTACTTTATTACCAGACGCCAAATTAAAGCCATCCAGATTAAGTGATTGATTAAGAAGTTTATTTTTTGAGGACTCTGGTCCAAAGATTACAACGTATGTCTTGTGAGAATTTGAAAGCAGGAAATTTAAAGTTATCCACGTTTTGATGTCATCAAGACATGCCTGTTGTCGAAGAAAATGATTGGATTCATCAGGATATATGGATAAATATAGTTCAGTGTCATCAGCATAACTAAATTTTGCCAATCAGAAGCATATATATATATATATATATATATATATATATATATATATATATATATATATATATATATATATATATATATATATATATATATATATATAGTAAAGAGAATTGTCTCAAGGACTGAGCCCTGTGGTACTCCACAAGTGACCCTAGAGTTTGAAAAAGAACAAACTGAAATCGGTCAGATAAGATTTAAACCAGACTAATGCTTTTCCCTTAATCCCTACAGTATGTTCAAGTCTTTGTAGGACAATATTGTGATAATCTATATGAAATGCAGCACTGAGATCTAACAGGACAAGTACAGACACAATTCCATTATCTGATGCAATGAGAATATCATTAGTGACCTTCACCAGAGGTCACTAATGATAATGATTCACCTTCAACATTAATGTTAAAATCCCCCACTATAATAACCCTGTCAGTGTTGAACACTAAATCAGATAAGAAGTCTGAGAACCGATCTAAAAACTGAGAGTATGGGCCTGGTGGACGATACAAAGCAACAAACAGAAGAGGTTTTATTGCTTTGCAGTTTGTATGAGGGACGTTCAAAATAATTGTAGTTATTAATTGGCCTGGGACTAATTAAAAGAACAGCCTGAAATATGGTTACTATTCCTCCTCCTCGTCCCGTAGTTCTGGGAATGCAGAAATTTAAATAATTAGAGGGAGTTGACTAATTTCTACAAACATGGTCCTCTTGCAGCCAGGTTTCTGTGAGAGAAAATAAATCAATCTGATTATCAGAAATCAGTTCATTAACTACCAAGGTCTTTGGAGGGAGAGACCTTATGTTCAATAAACCACATTTTATTGTTGTTTTTTTTGGTTCAAGTTGAGTCATATAGATTTTTATGAGATTTTTATGATTTGCTCCTATTAGATCAGTTTTTAATCTGCTTAGTTTTGGCCGTGGAAAATATACTGTCTCAATGGGGTAATGGGTGGGTAACAGTACATAAGCTGCAGAGAGGTGTGTTAAACTACGGCTCTGCTTCCTAGTCTGGACCCTGGGTCGTCAGCATTTAGGAGAACAAATAAATCCTGGCAGAGTTTTAGAAAGAAGAGCAGCACCATCCAAAGTGGGATGGATGCCATCTCTCCGGATCAGACCAGCTTTTCTCCAAAAAGTTTGCCAGTTATCAATGTAGCCCACGTTGTTTTCAGGACACCACCTAGACAACCAGCAGTTGAATGTTGACATGCAGCTAAACATGTCATCACTGGTCAGATCAGACAAGGAGCCAGAGGAAATTACGGAGTCCGACATTGTTTTAGCAAACTTAAACACCAAAGTTCCTGCCCGTTGTTGCAACTTTTAAGTAGCATTTATCTAAATTCCAAAACATACGGGTAGTATTTATTGCTTCTCAGAGTTGTGCTGTTCATACTGCTAAATGTAAATAAAATGTAAAATAATCTGTGGGAGTCTTACCTAGCTGATGATTAAATTGTGTACATAACTTTGAGTCAGATTGTGTGAATGGGTTGGAAGGGTGATGTAAATACTTTTTCTATGATTTAGTTATATGTAATTTCCCATAAAGGTTTTCTGTTGCTCTACTTCTGTTTATGTCTTTTAACCAAACACTCAAAACGCTACCACACAAAGCATTTAAAGGTAATGGAGGCTCCCTCAGAGCTTTTTCCACCAAGGGTTATCTGTCAGCCCAACAGGCAGTTTGTGAGCACGCACCGTCAAAGCAACAGGGTACAGTAAGAATTACTCTTTTTTTTTTTTTTACTTCAAAATAAGATTCTCAAACATGAATGCAACATGGTGTCAAGCTTAAAACGCTTAACTTTACCTCCGAGCGACAATATTTCACTGTAGGCTACCCCTAGAAAAGGGTGAATATTTTTATGCCTAAATAGAAGCCTACTTTAAATAAAAAGAACTATTCCTTTAAAGGGCAGTATAAAGTTGTAAAGTTTAATGAATGTTTATCCTGCAACCACTTTTATTTACACCCTTTTTCCTCAATTTAATGTCTGATTATTTTGCCAACACGGTCTCCCCTTGATTCATCAAACTTGTTGCCTGGAAATCCTAAAGGGTATGTTAAAAAGTAAATGTGAAACAGCTGCAGCACAAGCACAATAAAGGGCTTGAGTTCAGACTATTTATCTTAGTTATTGTCAGATGAAATGAGGTTATTTATCTGAACGAGCTGGAACCTCACTTGCTTTGCAGCGAAAAATGTAGTAATTCCAGTATCCCTAGGCAATTAGTACATAATAACGTGCTGCACTTGCATTAATGTGATTGAGCACATCTGTTAGGGTTGTGCATAGATACACTTCTTTAGTCCGTTTTGCCTTTTCGCCTTTACAGCACACCCTCCCCTAGAGAATCTCAGTGGTCGATGATAGGATCCACCATGACTGTCCAAAAATCCTCCCTCAGGGGTGTTCATTTCTAAGCAGTTCTGTGAGCAAGTCAAAACAGAGAGAAATCTCTAACCATGAGCCTGAGGAATGGGAAATCATATTTTGGGATTTTAAAAAGTTTATTTTTTTTCTCAAAAAGTTAAAAAGCAAATTAACTTCCAGAAGATTAATATGTGGGGTAATATGTTAGCAAGAGTACTTATCGTCTGAAAAGTCAAATAGTGGATGAACCTTTTGCTCTCAACCCCCTCCTTTCAACTCCCTGTGTGTGTTGAAACTGCTTAGATGCATAAGGAGTCTAATGAGAGAAGAGATTCCAAGCTGCCTGATGGGTCTCATCAATCACCTTTCTACTTTGGAGGTGTACTGCCGGTCAGGAGAAGTGGCCACGCAGGGGGGGAGGGCAAATGGGAAGGAAAGGCATCAGGCTTTTAATCTCAATAAGTTAATAGACTTTCGAGTTTGGTCTGTCTAAGTGGAACTTCATCCCTGATGTTAGCAAACAAACAGCATGAACAAGGGAGACAGAAGAGTCTCAGGAGCAGTCTGGCATTTCCACATTACACAGTTAATTTGTGTTGCACCTGAAACTAGGAGATCTAACAAGAGATTGTCGATATGCCCATAAGAGCCAGTTAAAGGTTACTAAGCACCAAGCCAGAATAGAACACAGTTCCAGATCTCCAGCAGTTGTAAGTGCAGTATGAATCTTAGAAAAACAGTCAGATTTACTGCAAAAGGAAATATCTTAGATTTTTCACATACTGGGGTATAGGGTGGTATACTTCCAAACAACAGAGGACTTAGATATGTGATGCAAAGTTAATAATAATTAATAAAGCTTTAAATGTATGATGCAGACATGGCTAAAATGTATTCTACAATTTATCAAAATTCTTTGCTGGGTTGACCTGACTTCAGCCAGAAACCATTATGGTCACACATGCAACTGAAAATCTGTTGACTAAAGCTAATTGTTTATCGTAGTCGAACTGTTGTGTTCTTACCATCACACTTTCAGCTGTGTGTTTTCTTTTGCTTATAGTTACAGAAGATTTTGAAGACAAGAGCGAGTCAAACCAAAAAGGCCGCACCTTTACGTCTGATTGACTTGGTCACTTTGCTCCTACACTACTTTGTACGGTTGCAGTTTTGGTCTGTTTGGCTGAGACTTTCATAGGAAGGAATATGTGTTGTGTCTCAAAGGTTGTGTAAAGTAGGTCAGGACACAACGGTAATGCCTGCGTGTGATATGGGGGACCAAAGTAACACAGGGGTGAACTAACCTGATGCTTTCAAACACTGTGGGGTACTTGCTGCTGTCTTAGAATGTTAATTAACCCGTGATGAAAGCACTGCAGCTAGCTAGGCATTGGGCGAAGTCTTTACAGTGACCTTAGAGCATCACACTGGGTATCTTGTGTCAGAGGTAAAGCTTTTATTTGCACATTTGGCCGTTGCTCTGTGACTAAAGCTACAATTCCCAATGCTTGGCCAAGGCTGGGCATTATAATCGAAACAGAGGAGATGGATGTGTAGTTATGTCTGCTGATAGAGTAAACTGACGATTAAACTTGGGGATATGAATGAGTCATAGGGTGTTTTTATCAAAATAAACTGATAGTCATACTCTTCTTGTTAATACTTGTAGCATGGGTTTCCTTGTTTTGTTGAGTGCAAATATTGTTGCTTTTCTATAGTTTTGTTTTTTGCTTTAAATGTAAACAGTGTGAAGGGGAATAATTTCATGTGAAATAAAAGCAGAACAATTAAAGTAAAAATATATTACATACATGAGGCCAATACTGTTCTTGTATTCTGATTAGCATTCCCATTTAGCGAGGGAAACAGCAAAAGCTTTGGCTAAATAGTCTAAGTCTAAGTCTAACTGGGCATACTTGTTTATACTATATGTAACTGGTTCACTCTGCGGTCTAAAATGCTGACAAGAAGAAACCAAAATTTAGCATGGTTTGGCAAGATTTTAGAGCAAATGTGTTCAATAATGAAGTATAGTAAGATTTATTGCTAGAAAGAGTACTAGGGCATTGTTAAGGCTTTGTCCTGATCTCAATTGTGTTGCGTAGAGATGTTCCAATGCTGCAGGTTTAAATGGATGATGTCTTTTTAAGTTGGTACTTAAGTTCAGCAGAGAGCAAACCGCATAACTGTTGAGCAATGCGAACACAACGATCGATTCACCTTCCCTTCTCAATCATTGGTGTAGTGTACTAACGATCAGCAATGTTCGCAAACAGCACATCTGATTTGTCTGTGCTCTTCATGTGCTTCTTTCTGGTTTTGCTTTATGGGCCACATAGAACATCAGACTTCCTCACATTAGTTTTTCATAGAAATGTGGTACATGTGTAAAAGTTAAAAACACTCATTCCATACACTTTGCTCAAATGATTGACTTCCATCATTTTCTTACTGCTGGGTTTTAGTTATGAAACCCCAAAATGTTCCTATACAGACTACTTAAATAATCCTGTTGCTAGCATTTCTTTCAACCCCAGGAATTTTTTTTTCTCAAATTTTCCAAAAAATATTTTGCTTTTTATGTGATTGTCTCATGGCTTTATGATTTCATTTGAGACTTTGACGTATCTGGTGTTTCTTTTTTTTTTTTACATATGTTCCTTTGTATTTCCCATAAAGCACTTTGTATTTCATTGTGCATTATAAACTTGCCTTGCTTTTTCACTTGTCATTACCACGACCAACCTGGTGGCTGCACTCTGTCCTTCACTTGTCTGTTGGCGCAGGTCTTTTTTTGAGCTTGTAATTAAAGCTTATATCTTTACTTATGCCAGCATTTTCTGTAACTTCAGTAATTAAGATTGTGCTCCACAACTAGAGAACACTTTAAAACATTACATTTTCAGGTAAAACTTCACACATTTGAAGCTCTACAGAAAAAGCTTGTAATACATATGACGGGAAGAAGAGCAGGTGTGGAGATTCTGTTATCTACATACTTACACCTAATAACATAGTGATTATGAACTCAAATTATATGCATGGCAATACATGGGCTTGTTTACTGCAACTACTGTGGCAGTATTATAACGTTCATGTCAAGATCCTCAGTTGTTTGTATTTTTGTGCTTATTTTGCTTATTTAGATTCTGTTTTGTACCTTCCTCAGTTTCCCTCCTTGATTTTTACCCCGGGTGATTGTTTTTTTGTTGCTTTTTTCACCTGGTTTTGTTGCAGCTGATTACTTCTTTACAATACTTATGTTCCTGGGTTTTTTTTCACCTTTGCTGGAGTCTTCCATGATTCCTCGTTTAATTCCATTAACCCCCCCCCCCCCCCAAGATATGGTGTGTTTTAGGCTTGCAAGCTTCCCCCCTGTGTCTTGCCCTTTGGCCTGAATGTAACAATGACCATAGCCAAATACTTAATTTTTAGTTTCATCAGCCAACAAGACATGTCTAAAAAAATGAGGTATTTGTCCTTCTGTGCAGTTGCAAACTGCAATCTCGGTTTTTATATTTCGTTTGGTGAAATAGATTCTATGAGTATTGAATCTATTTCAGTATAGATTCTATGAGTATATATATATATATATATATATAATATATTCTCTGAGTGGTCTTCCAGCCCATGATGGCGCTGGTATCGTTTCACCCTTAATAATGACACTCTGTAAGCCGCTTCAGCTACCATGTTCACAAGGTTTTTTGCTTTTGTTCTGTGGTTGATACACACATTTCACACCAAAACATGTTCATGTCTAAGAAACATAACCCATCTTGTTCCTAAGTGTTATAATGACAATCTATTGTTTTTTATAAATATAATATAAACAACGTAGACCCGTTTGAACATAGGAATGTGGAACTTTTAGGCAGCTAGAAATTGTAACAAAAAGCTTTTTGGGGGTTCACAGTTCTCTTTCACAAAAACTACTGTCTTTTGCTCCTCAAAATACACCCACAGGGGTGCTACCATTTAACGCAGATGTTATGATTTAACCTATCCAAAGCTTACAAGCTATGATATCATCACCTGGACTTTTAATAAATGGCATAATTAAAACTTTGCTCTGTTGCGGCTGGCATCTTGACCATTATGGTTACAGAAAAGTTCTGCTGCATTGTGGGTAAAGAGTGATGCATCGTAAAATCCCACCTCCGTGCTGTGATTGGTCAGTTTGGTGATTGGTAGGTTTTAGACTAGTGAGTATGAGCCTGTCCAGACTGACATGCTGTGTATTGAATACACATAGTCATAGTCAGCCTGGCTGGCAAGGCCACACTATGTTTGGGCTGGAGTCAAAGGGGCTAATGGGGTGCAACATCAACAAAACCTACTGTGCGTTTTTCATCCAGTTTCTCCGGACGAGTGTCGACCTATGGTGTCTTCTTGCTGCCACCCACTGGACTGGAGTTGTACTGCAGTTTTCCTCACAACTTCCCCGATATGTCATTGGGATGGTTTTCATAAATGGCCCCTTGCAAATGAAAACGCATTAAACTTAAAAGCCCCAGGTTTTGATTTACCCTGGGAAACCAAAGCCTGGGGCTTGAAATCCTAGGGCTGGTAATGGATTATGTACTACGTAAACTCAATGCTGAAAGATCATGATCCTAGGGCTACCAACTGCTCCACCGTTCAGCCCATTAAGAAAGACTCTCTAAAAAATTCTCACACATATGTATTGGCAAAAAAACGGACATTTAGCATAAATATACGACTTGGCACTAAAGCCTACCTGGACCAAAACAGGAAAGGTTACAGAAATGCTGATTCCGATCTGATATCAGACAGTAGAAAAAGTGTTTTTTTTTTTTTTATATAGTGTATGTGAACATACACTTTCAAACATAAACAAATGCTACATTGAACGGAAAACAGAAGCTGTAACTAGTGGTAGAAAGTTTAATTTCTAGCCAGTTCAGAATGTCATCAATGATAATGAAGGACCACATACCGAGGCCTCAGTCTTTGACATGGTAGTCCCGGGTTTGAGTTCAAGCCTGTTGGACCTTTATTGCATTTCTTCACCCTTTCTCTCAACCCCATTTCCTGTTAGCCTACTTTCAAATAAAGGCCACTAGCACCACAAAAAAAAAAAAAATATATATATATAAAAAAAGAGAAAAACAACAGATTACCTAAAATAACCCGTATATTGCTTTACATAATTAAAATGTGTGAAATGGAACATCATTTTGCCTTTTTTAGAGAACTATCCAGAAAAGATAGTGCTATAGCACAAAACAGAACCTCTTTCAGTGATGTCAAGGTCAAAACAAAGCAAATACGAATTGTACAAATGAGGACAAAATTTATCACTTTTTTATTCTGTTTCATATTACCCTGAATGAAAAAAAAACATGTTTCCAGGATTTTTAAGAACTATTTTCCAATGAATCAAAACATGAATTAGGATGCCAACAGAAAGAAAATTATATTTAAAGTTACTCCAAGAGTTACAGTAAAATCTGTCTCTTTTATGTTGAGAACATTCTCATTCAAGCTAATCAGATTCAAACAATAACTTAAAAACCTGGATAATTCAAAAAGTCAGCAAACAGTACACTAACCACTGTTTATGTGCATGCTCAGGTTTTGTGATTTTGACCTCTAAAGAATATATCCATCAACAGAGGAAGGAAGCACCCTTTTGGGAATATTTACATCCACAGATTAAACCATTATGTCACTACTTACCCAAAAACAATCCATTTTAGAACATAGTTGGTCAACCTACATACATTTTATGCTTATTTTTCACGTAAGTCCCTGTCCCTCCAAAAGTAGACTAACATTCACACACACACACCCACTCTCACACACATGCGAGCATGCGCGCGCGCACACACACAAACAAACACACACACACACACACTTGCAGAGATAATTAATAAACAGCAGCTGGCACACTGGGAAACCAAAGGGGAGACAATATTTTCCCAAAAAGTCACGGCCAGAATTTTTGACCCATTTTACATAACTGAAACACTGAAGACCAAGTAAATATTCCTCTAAAATGTTCAGGAGGCAACAGCAATAGAAAAAAAAAGAAACATCTGCTACACATTTGGGTGTTTTTTCCTTGACATTGCTATAATTACCAATATATCACACTGGTCTTGGTAAATTTTTGGTTTGGATGTTTTCCTCAAATTATATCTTGTGTTTTTCTGTTGTGTAAACACTACCATGCTATTTTTTTAATCCAACCTACACTGAGGTTCCAGGGTTTGACTTCTGTGACAATCAGCTGTTATGAAACCCAATCAACAACTGACAAATGTTCACTACATGCACAACAGATGTTCTTCAGTTGAGGAAAATATAGCACCAAGCAGACAAACCTTAGATGCTAAACTCAAACTGTATAAACCAACAAAACAAGGGAAAATATACTAGGTTTAGAGCACAAAGCAAGTTTACTTCACCATCCATCATAAAACAGAATCAGTATTGGTTATTCAAGAAAGGGTTTTGGTGGGGGATTAATTTTAAAACTTTTATCTAACATATCTTAAATGTAAGGTAGCATAGTATACATTTGAAACTGTACTAAATTTTAAGAATTTATGAAGGGCCATCTGTTGACACATTTACATTTTCATTTCTACTGAACGTGTTCAGATTTAGTCCTTTAGACCTTGGTTGGGGGCCCAAGTTAAATTTAAGACAGTGCTACTGTGAGCTTTCAATGTCACGTTCTACTAAATGGTTTTAACCTGGTTAATTGGAAAAAAGGTTCTGATAGGAGGCTCAGTTTGGAACCTAAAATTCGACAACTTGAATTTACATTTAGGATGAAACTCCTAGGAGTTTCTAAAGTTTGAACTGCTAAGAATGTAAAGGTCTGTCTGTCACAAAACAATCAAACATTGAGTGGTATTCAGTGGCTTGGTATAGTCAATAAAATAGTCTTGAATGGAGGCTCTGAATAAAACCTTGTTAACCTGATCAAAACATTCCTCGTTCTTTCAGTTTATACATAAAAGCATGTTCACATAATGAACAACACCACAACATTTAAACAATGTCCAGTGAACTTCTGAAATTAGGTCAAACCGGTAAGACATTCTTGGGTCAAGAAGTGAAATGGAATTATTAGCTGCTTACATACACAGAATTTCTCAATCGGATTGAAATGTATTCGGATTAAATAAATCAAATTGTACAGTTTATAGATGGCAGGACTGTAGGAAAAATGACATCATCTGATGGACAATGTCTCCCACCCCATGCGTGGAGCTGTTGCAGAGCTGAAGAGCTATTTCAGTGAAAAACTGCTACACCCCAGATGCTCAAACAGATGCTTCTGCAGGTTGTTCCTCCCTGCTGCTGTTAGACTTTACAATATCTCCTGCTCAAAACAGACTCAAGTGTTTACACACATGTAAATGGTTGCACAGGTTCTGATCTTATCACACAACATTTACAATGGGTCTGTTTCAATTCAGAGGCTACATCCTTCAAAGGATGTATTTGTAGGCCGATTATGTCACAGCGCAGCAAAGAAGGCTGTCCCAATTCACGAATCCTTCTAAGACTCCTTCAAAGACTCCAACAAATGTGTCCTTTTGTCCCCGATTTGAAGGATTGGTCCAGTGAATCCTTCATTGCTAATCTTATCCCACAATTCATTATGGTTGAACAGAACTTCTTAACCAGAACCGCAATAATGGAGGGAGTGAAAAGCTGTGAATAAAGTTGGATTTATTATGCTTTTTGTGACATAAAAGTCACAAAAAGCGTAGCACCTCAGGACGAACGGCTTGAGGCACGTATTTAAGTCCAGCTGGTCCAGTGCCAGGGTCAGGATCTAGCAGGAGAGCCTGTTGGAGGCGATCTTCAAGGTCCCACAGGAGGGCACCAAAGTGCAGGTCAAGGGCAGGATGTGTGCAGGATCCTCCTCTTGCTCTACAGGGAAACACTGTCTGGAGAGGGCATTAGGCTTGATGTTACGGGAACCAGGTCGGTAGGTTATGGACAGGTTGAAGTGGGAGAAGAAGAGGGACAATCGTGCCTGTCGGGGGTTCAGGCGTCATGTTGACTGCAGGTAAGCGAGGTTCTTGTGGTCCGTCCAGATAATGATGGGTTGCTCGGACCCCTCCAGCCAATGTCGCAACTCTTCTAAAGCTAACTTAATAGCTAGCAACTCTCTGTCACCTACATCACAGTTGTGTTTGGCTGGGGACAGCCGACGGGGAAAAAAAGCACATGGATGGAGCTTCTGGTCAGAATCAGAGTGCTGGGACAAGACGGCCCGAACCCAGTCTCGGATTCGTCGATCTCTAATGTAAACTGTTTAACAGGATCATGGTGAACAAAAATGGGGGCTTGCGAGAACCTAGACTTAAGTTCGTTAAAGACGGCCTCGGACTCTGAACTCTAAACAAATGATACCTTGGAAGAGGTAAGAGCATGAAGAGGGTAAGCAATCTGGCTATAACCCCTAATGAACCATCAATAAAAGTTGGCAAACCCTAAAATGTTTTGTAGCTGTTTTCTGGTGTCTGGAGTAGGCCACTCTACGACGGCCTTGATCTTCTCAGGGTCAGATTTAACCTGACCACCCTCAAGAATGAGACAGAGGAAGGAAACGGATGCCTTATGAAATTCACATTTCTCGGCTTTTACAAACAATCTGTTCTCCAGAAGTTGTTGTAACACCTGCCGGATGTGTTGGCGGGGCTGGACAGGCTCGCTAGAGTAAATCAGAATGTCATCAAGATAGACAAAGACAAAAACGTTTAGGAAGTCCCGCAGGACGTCGTTAACCAAGGCCTGAAACACTGAAGGAGCGTTGCAGAGACCAAAAGACATGATTACGTACTTGAAATGACCTTGGGGGTCTCAAAAGCCGGCTTCCATTCATCCCCCTGGCAGACTCGGACCAAGTGGTAGGCGTTACGCAGGTCAGGTTTAGAGAAGATGACCGCATTCTGGACTGGTTCTAGTGCAGAGGATAACAGAGGAAGGGGATACTTGTTTTTGACAGTGATTTGATTAAGACCTCAGTAATCAATACATGGACGGAGGGAACCATCCTTTTTCCCCACAAAGAAAAACCCAGCACCCAAAGGAAAGGAGGAAGGGTGAATTAACCCTGCCTCGAGGGATTCCCCGATGTATCTTTCAAGCGCTTGGCGTTCCGACCTCAAGATGTTGTACAGTCAGCTGGTGGGCAAAGGTGCACCGGGTAATAGGTCTATTGTGCAATTGTAAGGAAGATTAGGCAGGAGAGAGCAAGCCTTGCTGTTGTTGAAAACCTGATGTAGGTCATGATACTCCTGAGGAACTGAACTCAGATCAATCAGGTCCAGTGGCTCAGGTGGCGATTTGGAAGAGTGTCGGACCGGCTTGGCCGACACTAAACAATGAGAATGACACTTTTGAGACCAGGCCTCTAAACGGGACTCAGCCCTGTTAAGGTGAGGATTGTGTTGTTGCAACCAAGTAAGGCCGAAAACTACAGGAGAGTGTTTAACGGGGAAGAGACACAGAGACAGTAACTCACGATGATTACCGGAAACTATCAGTTCAACGGGCTTAGTTTGATGTGTAATAAGAGTGAGACATTCTCCATCTAACGCGGATACATGGAGTGGAGTGGGCAACGGAATCATTTTGATCTGTGATTGTTTAACTAGTTCCAGATCAATGAGATTAAAATCGGATCCCGAATCTACAAGGGCTAAAACACTAAGTCTTTTCTGATCTAGGACTAAAGAGGTCGGGAGACAGAAATGGGACGAGACCGGATCTCAAGAAGACTTGGGGACAGAAACATTACACCGGTCCATCGTCTTCTCCTGCTATAGGCGACGGACCCGTTCTTTTGGCTGAATCGGGCAGGAGTTAACATAGTGACCTGGACCCCCACAATAAAGGCATTGATTGGGCGAGAAGCGTTGTTGACGCTCCTCCTGAATGAGACGAACGCGGCCAATTTGCATAGGCTTAGGAGGGGACAGTGGATTACCAGCCGCTTGGTTGAAACTGCTGCTGGAGCAGGTGGAACAGTTAAACGAGTGGGTCTTTTAGATAAAGCCCGGGACATACTTTGTAAACGTGCATCTATACGAGAGCCACAAAATCCTCGAAGGACTCCGGCTCCTCAAATCGGGCAAGTTCATCCTTTAACAGATCATCTAGAGAATCAAAGAAAACGGTCTTTAATGGCCGACCGCCCCATCCGGCGGCCGCAGCACAGGTACGAAATTCAACGGCAAAATCAGAAACGCGACGTCCGCGTTGTTTCAGGGTCAACAGATGACGGGACTGCTGCACGGGATCTAATTCAGCAGAAAAAAAAACTGTCTTAAACTTGTATATGAATTCATCAAAGGCACAAGCGAAGGATCTACAATTGGAAATCCCACCTAAGGGCTCGACCCGTCAGAAGCCGTAACATAAAAGAGATTCAGGAATGGTCGGAAGCGAAGGTACGCGAAGAGCAATTCAATACTAAATAACACTGAACAAGGAACCTTCTACAATCCCCACTGTCTCCAGAGAATGTATCTGGGTTAGGCGAAGAGCCCTCGGAGACATGCGCGGATTGATCAGCGGAATCAGTGGCTTGATTACCTGGGGAAGAAGCGCCTGACGCTGCAGTAGCCAGCTTGCTCGACGTAAGAGCCGCTGTTAGCTGGCTGAGTTGGGCGGTAACATGCTGTAGCTGGTCATGAGTTAAATTAATCGCAGCTCCTAGAGCCTGTATTTGGTCCTGTTGGGCAGATAGCTGCCGGCCGAAAGTGTCTGCTGGACTAGTTTGGCCAGAATGTTCTACTGTCATGGTTTTCAAATTCTTGGCCCACATGTAGACACTAACGGAGACACAGAAATTATTTAAAGATGTTTATTTGAAGGCCCAAACTAGTAGCAAACTGTACAACGTGGGAGGTCGGAAAGCCGAAGCTGGAAGCTCTGCAGAAAAGGGGAGAATAATTAGAGAGGGTCGAACCAGGGAAAAATACCAGAAGCCGTGCCGCTTACCGCTTGGCCGAGAGAACCTATCCAGGGAGGATGAGTAGTCAGGTGAACGGTTTCCTTGGCTCCGAGGTGGAACAAGGTGACTGAGTGACGGGTGACTGGCAGCAGCGACACTGACGGAGGATCCGAGCAATGCCACCATCGTGGCAGGCAGGAGGAGCGGCAGGAAGAACCAGAGAAGTCCAAGTGACCAGATGTATCCAGAGGAACGGGAACTCTGGCCCGGCTTGGTAACACCAAGGGAGTAAGAGGGGAGACGCCAGAGCAGAATCTGAGCTGCACTGGATACAAAGCTGGTCTTCGAATCACGGGCAGCACTCGGGTGAGTAATCCAACACAGACACTGAAGAAAACAGGAGACAAAAATTAGATCCAAGACGGGGTTTCAAAGACTCACAGGCACGAGGTTCAGGAAACAGGTTCTGGCCTAGGCATACCTTGACGGGGTAACATTCTAGCGTCTTCCTGCTCGCCACGTCCTCCTTAAATTCCACCCAAGAGAGTGTCTAACGTGCTGCAGGTGTGGACCACGCCCACCCGTCAGCTGCAATCACCTGTGAAGCAAAGAAGAAAAACAGAGTAGGGCAACCGAATCCTGACACTGATAAAGTTTATCCTCTAACTAACTTTAGATTAGATTTGCTTTTCTTATTACTATTTATTGTGTGTAACTCTCTGTGTCTTTGCCACTTCCACAGCAGAATTTTCCCAATGTGGGACAATAATGGAATCTCTCATCTTCTTATCTTATCCTATATGGGCACACAACCAATTAATCTGATCATAATGCGTGTTTATATGCACCTGGCTTTATTCAGAATAGAGCCACTGACATTCACAGCGTTATCAAATTTCCCTGAAAAAAGAACCCAGAAGAAGAAGTACTTCAATAAAAATAAAGTGGTAGTGTGTAACTCAGCGTCCGGGATCGACTTGCACCAGATTCTAATAACAGTTGAGATGTTATTGAATGACTAATATTTTTTCAGCTCTTGTACTCTTTTTAATAGACAGGTTGTATTGGGAGCACAGTTAGTTTTTCTTCCCGACATAAAGTCTAGCCACTCAAAGAGAAAATATATTGTGTTGACGTCGGGCGCACATGCGCACTCAGGTCAGCATGCCACAGAATAACTTGATCCTGACAAGCGTTTATATGCATGCCGATCAGATTGTCAATCGGCATAAAACACCTATCTTTTTCAGAATACAATTTCATTTTGATTGATCTTAATCTGATCACAACATTCGTGTTTACAGGACGCATTTTTTATTCCGATGGGCCTTTTATTCCTATTTCTTATATCCATGTAAACGTAGCTAATTAAACCTTTTTGAGGTTTGGGGTTTTACTTAAATTTACTTAATTTTATAAGTTGCGTGAATAACATGAATAACTTTTTGTCACTTATAGAATTCACTTTCGATTTTTTCACTATCACTTCAAAACAAAGCATGATGTCAGAGTACTTTTTTGACAAAGAAATTTATTGAGCTATTTAATTGAGTCATTTGCTAAGAAAGGACTTCTTTACCAATCCAACACCTTTTCTAACAACCTATATAATACATCTATGTTCATCAAAATGGATAACTGCCTCTCCTCCACATTGAAAAACCTAAGTAACAAACTATAGGAGTAAAAACAATGATCTGGTCCTTTAGTCACAGTGACTAAAATCCAAGGAGCCAAAAGTTCAGATTCTGTGTGCAATGAAATGTATCAGCTCTTTAGAACCCACTGACATAGTGCACTGGTGGAGGAGCAAGCCCAGACAGAACGGCCTGAGTAATGAAGATGGATGCATTCTGTTATCAGGCAGCCACTTAGTGGAGCCTGATGTAACCTTAAACATTGAGGATAGCTCAGTTGCACAAAGAATCTAATTAATGAATAGCCGCCATGAAAGAGGTTGAGGCAAGTGCGCATTTGCAGATGAATTCCAGACGCTAATCAAACATTGTTTAAGTGGTTTGGTTTGTCTCTGGAGCAAAGCTATATTTGCCCAGGACTTAAGGCAGTGTTTGCAGGCTGGCTTAATGACTGTGTGCATCTTTTAGTGTTTTTATGCATGAGTATGTGTTTTTTTTTTCTTGTCCTTTTTGTTTTTGTTTCGTGCGTGTGTGTTGTATATAATAGTGCTAAAGTTAAAGCGAAAGCTGCGTTAGTTTAAATTTATTACGTAATCGGTTTATCACTGTGGGGTCATGCTACATTTAACGGGGGGTCTTCTTGTGGAAACTTTAGATTCCACTTTAGCTCCATAACTCAGTGTGTATTTACTGTTTGAAGCTAAGGACATAATATATTTTAGGTTTTACACAGCAGCTAAATATAGACAGCCAATGATTTGAGAGCTAACTGTATGACTGTCTCTGTACATAGGTAGGCAGTACTTTTAGTGGTTAAACTGAAATCTCTTTTTATATTTTCTCAAATTCAACTGTATGTTCAATGAAAAGTTTCTTTTTCTGGATATGCATGCAGTTAAAAATAAATAAATAACTAAATAAATAAATACTGTAAATAAATAATTCTAATTTCCATTCAGAATTATGAATGGCTACCTACAGCACTAGGAGAAAATAACCTTGACTTGAAATAAGAGTAGATTTACATAAATAGCTAATATCAGGATGTAAATATGTACTGCTAGACGCAAATAATGTTAGCACAATAGACTATGTAATGTGACAACTTTTAATCTGACAACCCACTCAGTGATAATCTTAAACTATTTTCACAAAAGCTGGACATTTAGTCCTGCATGGCTGTGGAAGGCTAGCTTCCACTGTCTACTGTTACCATGCCTTTCAAAGGTAATTTTACCTTGTTTACACTCTAATACAAACATTCTTGTACTTTTTTATTTATTTATTTTGTGATAGACCAACGGAAAGAAGTACATAGTCATGAATTAGAAGGAAAATCATACATGGTTTTCAAGAGCTTGAAAAGCGAAAGGTGTGGCATGCTATGAGCCTCCAGGTTCAATTGCTTGTAGGACCACATTTTGCTAGTTTTTCACATTTATGGACTGGACACACATGGAGTGATGTGGCTCCATGTCCATTCATTTCCTATGGAACTTCCGCGGTGAGGCTACAGTCACTTGCCCTCCTCCAGCCAAGCAACCGGCGAAATTTGTGTGTGTGTGAAATTCTAAGCTCATACACGTGAACAGGGGCTTGCGACACGACATAAGAAAGTTGAACCATGCTGTGTCCCTTGGTTTTTGTGATGTTGTTTCTCCTCTAATGTTCTCTAACAAACCTTTGAGACCAGAAACAGAGCAGCTGGATTCATACTGAGATTGTGTTACACACTAGTGGACTCTACCATTTGAACGTTTTTAAGAACCATTTGCCGTCCACTTAACAATCATGCTCTACTTTGTGTTGGTCTGTCAGACAAAATCTCAGTAAAATTAATGGAAGTTTGTGGGTTTCATGAGACAAAACGTGAAACAAGCAGAAAGTGGTATGAATAATTTGGGAGAGATGTTTGGGGTCATAAGGCAGCTGGAAGATATATTTTGTTAATGATATATCAAAAGAAGATCAATAGAGCTATATTTTATGAGTCTATGGGTCAATGGGTTTACTAACCCAATAACAGCCTTTTGATGTTAAAATGCCTTAAAACCTCTTTCCAGATTCTTTATTTTGCTCACTATTAGTTGATTAATAAAATTATACATATAACCAGACGGAATGTGAGGTGATACTGTATGATGACTCTTTTTTTTCTCTTGTTCAGTACCAACTGCAGAGGAGTTCTCCATGGCGTTCAGTGAGCTTCCAGTGGCAGACGTGGCTTGTCCTGATCACAGTGATACTTTTGATGGGACTGGTGCCTTTCGTTGTTTACTGCCTGATGGCCGCCTTCGAAAACCCTCCTCCTCCCATCACCTTTAAAGTGGCAGCAGTTGCTTTTGGTTTCCTGGCAGAGCTTTTGCTCATGATGTGAGTATTCTTAATTGCAAGGAATCTAAAGGTCTAATTATACATTCAATTCACAAGATGAAAAAACGTCTTTTTTTGTTTTATTTTATAAATCTCCTGCTCTGATTTAAAGATTCCCTGCTCAGTCTAAACTTAACAAATCCTGGTTTGATCAGGCCAAGTATTTCAGATTTTAACCTAAGGTTAATCAACTGCAGTGCATATTTAGCTTTTTTAGGGCATAATCACAAAAAAATTTCCCACTCTTAGTCACATCCCAGGTCTTAGGAGGCAAGTCCAAGTCGATACATAAGTCTCTAATCAATGAAACAGACATTTTCTCATCAAGAGAGTGCCATCAAGTCTACCAAAACAAATGCATTAACATTGGCGAAGATTTCTCATCCTGCTCTGTATGTCCTCACCCCTCATTTAAGACAATTTTACAACCATTAAAATAAATAATAAAAAACGTACAAAACCTGATCATGAGCTGCTTTAAATTGTGTAGGAAACTGGTAAAGTGTAGGGCTTGTGTAATTGTTAGCACTGTGGCCTCGCAGCAAGACAGTTCAGAGTCTCTCTGGGTGCTCTGGCTCCCTTCCACAGTCCAGAAACATGACTGTTAGGTAAACTGGCTACCCAAGCTCTTAGGTATTAGCGTGCGTGTGTGTGTGTGTGTGTGTGTGTGTGTGTGTGTCCTCTGTGTAGCTTACTGGTGGACCGCTCGTTCAATGACGTCTAATAGCAGACACCAGCACCCCTCTTGTATCGTCAAAGAAAATTTATAGAAAAAAGTTGTATAGTTCCTATTCTCTTCCCAGTATAGTGCGTGTATGGAAAGTTTTCCTAATTTTACGCTAAATCAGAAAATTCCAAGTTTTGTTAGAAAATTTTGTTGTAAATATACATTTAAAGAATTTCTTGTCAAATCTAAACTGCCAACATGTTTCCTCCATAAGTTACAGCATAATGAGCAGAACAATCTGTGATGAATAAATGGGAGAAAATGTCTCATTTCAAGTCTTTGCACTGGATGCATGCAGCACATCAGCTGTCAGAGCTGTGGTTGCAGCTTACATTCTGACTTCCTGATTAAGTAAGCTAAAGATTAGTAATGAGACTCAAGTCTCAGACAAGTTGCCAAATTAAAAGTGTTTTTTTTTTTTTTTAGCTTATATGTGACTCAAATTGGAGTGGGAAACTTTACCACCTATGTTAAATGTAGTTGTACCAGTTTGAGTCATCAAATTGTTTTTTATCTTGCCTTTAAGTTTTTTTTGTTTCAATATATAAAAAAATATAGTTCCATAAAATTCATTCAGTAGTTCTGGAGGAGCTCTTCAGTGCTTTTTCTTTGCTTTGCTTTTTATATGTCAGAATAGGAGACCTAAACAAAGGCACAGGGTCAGGTTCAAGGCACACATCTTTAGATTTATGTTATCTTACAATTACTTCAACAAAGTCACATGCTGAGCACAAATAAATGATTTGCAAGAAATACTTCAAATTGATGAGAAATATGATGTTTTGATATTGAAAGAACCCCGCCTCTCGCCCGGTGAACGCTGGAGATAGGCACCAGCACCCCCCGCGACCCCAGCAGGGATTAAGCAGTTTGGAAAATGGATGGATGGATGTTTTGACATTGAAAGATCTCACAGCACAGGATCCTGTTACACCTCTAATAAACGTATTCAGCCATCAACTCAGGAATCTTTAGGTATCATGAGTTCATTTTTCTTAAACACACTTCATGTATAGGATACATGATTTAGACAGTATCTTTCTCATCCAAAGAACTCTGAAAACATGTTATTTTCCAACCCCCAGCCAGCATTGCCCACTTTGTTTTTAGTGTTTCCCTCATTTTGCTCATGCTAATTGGATTGATGGCTGCTTTACAGTAAACCATTAGTAAATGAACAGTCTGTTTTTATTAACGTCCATCTTGTAAATATTCCATTAGATATTTACTGTCTGATTAGAAAAAGCAACACATGGTGCATACTGTAATCAGATTACAAATACAGATTATGTAATTGGTAATAGCCAAATTCATTGTAACTCAGTCAGGCGGCAGAGAATTCCAGTTTAATAGACTTGTTTTTCTGCAGAAGTCTGTTTTTATTGCTACCTTTCTGCCTTTACTCTGGCAAGCAATAGTTGGGATGAAGATGAGCTGCGCTCTTCATGAAATTCCCATTTTTTTGTTTTGTTTTTTTGCAAAAGTAGAGAGGACCTTCCAATAAACCACAACTGCTTTTTGTGCCACGCGCGAAACCAAAACTTTTCTTCTGTATGTGTCCTTCCTTCAGTGTTTGCCTTAAATGGGAGGAAGAGAGGCTGTTTGTACTTAACTCAACAAAGCCCATAACTCCCCTCCCCATTAACTGTCTTTGCAAGGAATGCAGCAAGTCATCTGGCAATTAATAAACGCGGTGGCAGTGGTAGAGAGCTTCAACATCATTATGTTGTTGAAGGCCCTGTCCACGCTACTAATGAGCTGTAATTTTATGACAGGAAACGGGTTTGTTTACAACATGTTTGGCTGACCCCCACATGCTATATTCTTGGCAGATCTCCTCTGCAGGTATTTACTCGCTCCTTGAGCTCAGTGAGGATGTGTACTGGTTGGGAAGCTAACACTTTTGTAAAACTCAGCGGCAAAAACTGTTAGGTATCTGTGAGGAAAACAGCTGAGCCTCAGGTTGTTAGAGAAAAACTCTTCTATTAAGTGTTCTAAACAGGTTCTCTACTGACCGATTACTGTATTATTACTGGACTAATGGGGAGGTTGGTGGGTGCCCTCATTAGGATAGGTGGTCTTTAAAGACCCGTGCCCCATGGTGCTCGTACTGTCTGGGACGTGCCAGCCTCCTGCTGCCCCCTGTCAGTGTGCATCTCAATCACATGTCAGCCCCAGGGTTGGAAGTCCTTGTAAGGAGCAGCCCCTCCTTCCATAACCCCATCCACCCCCATCACTCTGTCTTTTAATCTCCCAAAGACAGACAACAGATGGATTGTTGTGCTATTACGCACTGTTCTAAGTTATTTAATGCTTAATAATTAACTCTGGGTCTGTTAGGTATTGTCCGGTGAATATCAGCCCAAACAGCTGATATCAGGACAATAGTTAGAAGGATGATTAGAGCTCTGGCGTTCTTTTAACAGCAAACTCTGCACATGTATAGGATAAAGCAGTGACAACTTCTCTTCAAGTTCAAGAATTTATTAACAGAAATAAAATGAACACCCATACAACATCATTATAGAATCTTGCTTATCTGAATTACCACTATATTTCAAACAAAAAAACTAGTTTATCTATCTACTAGGCTAGTGAAGTTTAAACTAATAAGCAGAATTAAGATAAAAAAGAAGCCAAGGAACTATGACACAAAAGAAATAAAAAGGACAAAAATAAGATGAGTTGAAAACCGTCATTACAATGATTCAGTGTATCTTGGTTCACTACACATCCAAGTTAAAGAACTAAATTTAATTTTAAAGAATGTGGAATGAGGTGAAATTAGCTTGACTAATTTAGAATATTTGATATGTGTTTCAACCCATTCACAATGCAAATCCTGAGTTAAACAACATTATTTGATAAAATAACATTTTAAAGAATAATTTGCACAGTGAAAATCAATATCTTTAGGACACTTGATTTTATAAATACAATCATTCCTCTCGGAAGCTAGGGGCTCTGTAGCAATCGGTCGCTTGAATGGATTAACCCTAAAGTTATAAATAACACCATTAAATCAACATTAATGTTCCATATTAATGCTGTAATAACACTCATAGCACTATCGAACGATGACGGAGTGAAATGAAAACAAGCATTATGTTGAAAACGAACCGTAGTTGCATTTAAATAACCGCAAAATACATCAGCAAAGCTTGGTTTCCATAATGCTAGTGGAAACTAGCCTGTACGCTCCAGGGCTTTTTACTAAGTCAAACCTTAAAACGAAACAGTAAAACCGTTTTAAATAAACCAAGCAGCATTCACTCCTCCTGAAAGAGCGTAGAGCCACAGTGGATAGTCGTCTGCATTGCTGATGGCTTTGCAGCAATCCCTCATACTGAGCATGCATGAAGCGACAGTGAAGAGGAAAACTCTCCTTTAACAGAAAGGAAAACCTCCAGCAGAACCAGGCTTAGTGTGAATGGTTATCTGCCTCGACCGACTAGGGATTAGAGAAGACAGAGAAGAGACACAAAAAAAGCACAGAAGCACACATTGATCCAGGAATCCTTTCTATGTTATATGGTAATAGCAGATAATCTGCCCCCTTGGATAGTGTAACAGCTAATAGAACGTCAGACCAGGTGTACTTACTATGAAGAGAAAAAAGACAGAGAGAATAAAAAGTTAAAAGTTGAAATGACCACATGCAATGCAAATTGGAGAACAGTAGGCTAACTCAGCAGAGTGGGAGAAATAGACCCTGTCCTTCAGCAGCCTAAACTTATAGCAGCATAATTACAGAAATGACGCAGGGTAATTTAAGCCACTCTTACTATAAGCTTTTTAAAAACTGTTCTATAAAGTTTTGGATATATGTTTAGCATTCATTTAGACTTAATGGAACATTAAGAAAAGGGAACTGCTTAAGCATTTGCTTCTTTCTGTGTTTGTTCTACCTGTTTTTTATTTATTTATTTTTTGCCTTGGATACAACCCAGGAATAGCTGGTTAAACATACATTTTGTTCTGTTTTTTGCACTTCCCATCTACATTTTAAAAAAATGGACTGTAAAAACAGTGTTGATCAAATGGCCAGAGATATTTAGAAACCGTAACTGGAAGGCCCACTTTGTGCTACCACTTTCTGTGCAGGAAAATCATAGCGTCGTTGAACCTACTACATTGAACTTTTCCTGATCTTCAAACGTAAGAGGAATTAATTAAAGATATCGAGTAACAAGAAAACAAGCGGTGCGATGGTTTGTGAGAAGCTATAGTCCAGCACTTCTGGCCCTAGGCTTATTTTGAATTTTGTCATCAATGTTTAGGTTATGGCTAACCTACTGGCATACTGCAACACTTTAGATCAGAATCTTAGATGACAATAGATTTTTCTATTGTCAGAGCTGTGGTTGCAGCTCTGACAAAAGATTTTTCCTAAATCACAGGAAAAGACATCTGTTATAACAGTTCTGGAGTACTGTAGCCAGGGCTCCAACATTCATTTAATAATGAAAGCTAAAGGCAAAAAGGCAGCTACAGGTAGACATCACAGAGAAATTAGATGGAATAAGATGATTTTCAGCATGATGAGCCTTGTCTGGTTACTATCTAGCCAGAATTTCAAAGATTGCAGCTGACCTCTCTCTCTCTCTCTCTGGACCCAAATCGTTTGTGTCCAGGGAGAGAGTGACTGTCCATCAAGTGTGTGCAATATAAAATAATTAAAGTATGAAGTAAAAAATATAAAAGAAACAGAAACTTATAAAAAAAATATAGTGACATTTTTCCGAGATGAAGCTGCAAAAAAAGGCCATAAAGGGACTTGTTATGTATGTATGGGAGGGCAGATTGTTAGCGTTTAGCAGTCCTTTGATGTGTCGGACAAACAGTTGAACCTCTTACCAGAGGGCAGCAGTGGGAACAGACCGTGATGGGGGTGGCAGGGGTCTTTTGTGGTTGTCTGAGCCCTGGTCAGGTAGCGTCTGCGAACAGTGTCATAGATGGAGGGAAGCGCTGTCACATTGATTCTTACCGCTCTCTCGACACATTTCCAGTCTGAGGCGTTGCAGGCCCCAAACTTGACAGAGATGCAGCTGTTCAGTATGCTCTCTATTGTCGCTCTGTAGAAAGTGGTGAGGATGGAAGGGGGGAAGTCTGCTCTTCTTCTCCTACACACAAAAATGCAGATGAGAAGAGGTGAGGTGTGTGATTTGGTTGATTTTCCCTGAAGTCAACCACAAGCTATCTTGCTTTGTTGACATTCAGGATAAGATAGTTTTTGTCATAGCAGTCCACCAGGTGTTTCATCTCCTCTCCGTAGTCCAGTTTGTTGTTGTCCCTGATGAGACTCACCACTGTCATGTCAAACATACTTAACAATGCAGTTTGTACTGAACCTGACCTGGCAATCCTGGGTGATCAGGGTAAAGAGCAGTGGGCTCAGTACGCAGCCCTGGGGGCGCCCACACTGAGGGATGACGCTGGAGGTGTGTTTGGCATAGTTCAGGTTGACTTTGGCTGATCTGAGTTCCTCTCTGTCCCCACACTTTGGAGCTCAAATTCATGTCCTCTTCTATATCTATATCACCAGTGTTGTGATGATCTTGGACTGCCTTGAACGCTGCATTAATGTTTGTGTAGGCTCTGTCTAGTATGTTTAAGCCCCTGGTTGCAAAGTTGGCATGCTGATGGAAATAAGGGAGAACTGTTTTTATTTTGGGCTGATTAAAGTCCCCAGTAACAATGAAAACACCCTCTGGATCTGTGGTTTGAAGGTCACTGATAGAGCAGTAGAGCACACTCAGATCCTCCTTGGTATTAGCACTGTGGGCAATGTAAACAGCAGTGATGATGATGGTGGTAAATTTCCTGGCCAGATAGAAAAGTCTACATTTAATATTCAAAAACTCAATGTCTGGAGAGCAATGAATTGAGACCACCTTGGCATTGTTATACCAGCTGTTGAAAATCATTAGAATCTTGTTTTACAGCGACTTGGCTCACACTCAGACAGCATGATGTCACCTCTGCTCTTAATACTCTTAATAACCACAAATGAAAGATGGAAAATGTTTTTAATTCTGTTCTTATATCTTCCTATGTTACTGAATTAAAGAGCTTAAATCAGCTAAAACCGGTAACTGATAAATTATTTACCAAAACTACGGTTCAAAACAAGTATCTAATTAAATATTTAAAATTTACATATACAAATTAATGAATGGGGCGTTCTGGAAAACTATTTCCTTCAATGCAACTGTGCAGTTTAGTTTATGCTTTTAGTGTACATATGTTATGTTCACTGCTTGTATTTCAAGTTTTTATATAATGTTTGACAAAATAAAACCTGTTTCTCTTCTGTTGTACAATGCCATGATTTGAACTTGTTTTTAATTAAGTTTTAAATGACAATACAACATTTTAACCAAAAAAACAGATACTGACTGTAGGCTTGATGATGGCTAACTTTAATTTTACAAAGTATTAAATCATATACCGCATTCAATTTTGACACTACAAGAAGCTGGAATGTGTTCCGGGAGATAATCTTTCCACGTGACCCTGTTAGTTACAGCTAGCAACACAAACCCATAGCAATGTATTGCTCCCGTTTCAGGTGTTTGACTGACTGATTGAGCTCGAAACCATAAGAAGCACAAATTAGACCATTAATTTCTACAGTTGTAGGGCTGGATAATATGTGAGGTTGCCTTATAGGATTTTTAAGATCAGGGATGGTGAGAAACACCTGACTTTCCACTCTGCTAATCTGACCTCTTGTTGAGTTCCAGTTGATTTTTCATAATGGGAACAGTGACTTTTGAGGACAAATGGAGCGCACCATTACTAAAAAAACATTCAAGCAGCTAAATGCCTGGGGAGCGTTGTATTTTACACTGATTTTCCATAAAACATTAGAAAATATCTAACAACACATTTAAATTGGGCTTTTCTGTTAAATAACATCTTTGACTTTTATTGCCTAAACACATTAGCCATGATTTTATTTATACAGCTAATTTAATTCCAGAACACTGCAGCATCAGTTTTTTTCTAGTGTACAGTGGCCTTTAAGGATCAGCTCATTACCATTCGAACAACAACAATAAGCACAGAATTGAAGTGCTTGTGAATAAGAAAGCATCTTCACAAATTTCACAGCGTGTCACTTTCAGTTACACCTTATATCAGCATTTTAACTTATATTTAACTTGTACCTAATATGGTTTCTGTCATTGTTTTGTTGTTGCTTAATGCTGTGAAAAAGTCACATTAATCTCTGCATTTTCTGTGTGCGCGCGCATTTTCTTCATTTGATCTAAAAATGTCACCATAGACTACTCTGACCATTTTGCGTGATGCATTCCTGGATACTGTTTACCTACATAAAGAGCTAATTTTCAGGTCAGACCATAAGCTCAAGGTATTCAGTGTAACTACGCCCAATCCTTTCAGTTTCCCTCGCTCAGGGAATATTTTGCTGTGGCTCGCAGTCTGCTTGTTTGCCTCCAAACCAGTCTTTGGATTGCCCTCCTCTTCCTGCTGCAGGTCGGCTAGTGGACACATTCGCAAAGTCACATGACATTTGTCAGCCTCAAACCGCCTTTCAGAAGGCTGTCACACAATATGCGCCCTCTCCTTCCTTTACTGTCATAGTGAGAGTTTGCGGCGCTGAGACAGTGCCCTGACCGCGCAGCTCCGCGCTGTGAATTTTTATATGCCACTGCCTGGAGGTTAGAAACTCTCATTATGCCGTGTTAGATTTATTAAAATAGATTATGGAAATGTTAATTAAGTCATTAATTACATTATTTAAGCGGCATTGACAGATAAGGAGTGTGTGTGTGTGTGTGTGTGTGTGTGTGTGTGTGTGTGTGTGTGTGTGTGTGTGTGTGTGTTTGCGCGCGCAGAGGGGGAGGTGGGGTTGCCATCGAGCTCCCTGGGTGGTTTAAAACGATGTGATTGGTGACAAGGGACACTGTGGAGATGGCGTCTAAGCACTACCGCTGACATGATACAAAGTGGCCTACACTGCTCTCTCACCTCACGCTACTGTCTCCAGCAGTTTGGAGAGCTGCCTGAGGATGGGTCGCCCTTCTGTGATGTGTAAGAGCAAAAATCGGGCCCCTTTTTTTTAAGTGGCAACTGCACATCCTGTAAGTTAAGAGGACTTGGAGTGGAAACACCGTTTGCATTCAGCAGGACGAGGAGAAACATTTGCAGCGACAACCAAGTGAAGGCCTCGCACTATATTTCCAGCTGTTCCAAAGGAAAACACAGCAGCCCAATTGGAAGATGAATCACCGCCGAGTTGATACTATGGACTCTCTTATCTGTTGACAGTTTAGTTACCACAAAGCACAAGAAATGTGTTTTCCAATTCTGGGAGAATTGAGCTTTTCTTTGTGCCATCAAACCTATATTAAGGGAGGGGAAAATGGCTCTGATCATGCTTGATAAGAACAAATGATAGATGTTGTAAACAAGCAGAATGCTTCAATTCTGATGCAGGCCATTGATTTGCCTCTGGAGCCAATTACTATTTGGGCTGAGGTTATCCGTTCTTTCAATCTACTGGGGGAGCTTTTCCCCCCCCCCCCCTCCTTGTCTGCTGTGCTTTTTAGCTGCTAAAAATGTTAAATTAAAATGTATTATCAACTCTTGTATTTCAATCGGTCCAGTTGGAAATAATGAGGCCTGATTTCTCTGGCCTTCCATCAGGGTGCCAGGCAGCACTGAAAGGTGTATGTCTTGATATTAAGTGGCTGCTGATTGCAGGAAATGATACAAAGTGTTGCTGCTCGACCACCTCGGAGTCAAGCTATTACGATTAGCCCCTCCATCAGTCACATGGACCTAATGATAATGAACTGATTGCCGAGATAGTTAGTATGCAGCAGCATGAATAGCACAAAGCTCTTTATCATGACTGGAGAAGGATTTTCTCGGTTACGGATACTGTGACAGAGGAAGCGATCACACAATCATGTTCCTCACACTTTATTGGTTTTTATAGAACATATGCAAGACAATCTGACCTTTTCAGTGTTTTATAGAAGTACATTTGGGCATAAATCCACACATTTTCACCAGTTATACATACATACATATATAGATATATACATTAGTTATGCCTGCTTACTACTTCAAAGGGCACAAGGGATGCTGGTGCCTATCACTGGTGGTCAATGAGCAAGAATTACGCATGCATGGGGAGAACAGACAAACTCCATGCAGAAAGCCCCTGGTAGAAATTTAACCCGAGAACTTTTTTCCTCCAAATTAACAGTGCTAACAACTGCACCACAGTCACGATCAAATGAAACTGCACTATATGATGACCAATTAAGAAATCATAGTGTATGCAGCAGTGACATCACTGAGTTTTAAAGCCTTTATGTTAAAGAAGCATTTTCAAGAAAGAAAGTGATGTGCAAACGCAATTAACCAACATTTCTGTTTTGGTTAAGTGGCCGTATTCCCCCTTCTGGACTTGGTGAAGGCTTGAGGCTTGGTGATTAGAGTGTTCCTTATCACTCCAACCAGTGTTGTTTGGTCTGAGGGGACGACATTATCTTTTCAATTACCTGTTTTAATCCATTAACAGTGACTATGGAACCATTACTGCAAACCTCTATTCTGTAAACAAGTGAGCTTGCTCGTTATATCAAAGAGGGAACAGATCCCCATATTACAGTGTGCGTTTTGGAACATCCAGGTTTTCCTTACCAAAGCCCAGCTCTTCTTAATGCCTAATCTTAGGTGAAGTGGCTCTCACCGTGACAGGGTTTCAGTAGGGCAAACAGTTGAACACCCCTTGATACTCTGCCATTAGACCCTTCTAATCTCATCTCAAGTCATTGCAGAGGCTTTTGTAGGGACGCGTCTCTGAACCTCAGATACCCGCTCAAAGGGCATAGCAGTGTTCAGTTAAAGGGTGTCATGACAACAAATGTAATTTTTTGGGGGTTTGGGGGGGTATAATATGATCTGTTGTGCACTGATGAGGCCGTGTGAATGTCAAGAGTGGTACCAAAGACCCTGCTCATGGGCGGTCAGCTTTGTTAAAAAATGATCAGATCAGAAAACAGTGTATCTTTCTATGTAATTCATATTCTCTAATCAGAGCACACCATCACGCAAACAGCCTTTCCCCCTCCTCCCTCCTAGAAAGCTGGCTGCACTGACTGAAGTCGTGTGGACTCCGGTCCCACTGTGTGGATGATGAATCGCGTGACCAGGTCTTTGGTCAGCTTGGCCTCGAATGTCCGACAACCTGCAACACAAACGCTTCCACTAGCCATGATACTATGATAATGTATTTGTGACAGAGTGTAGCTCCGAGAAGAGAGGTGTGGATGGAGGGAGTGAGGGCGTGGTGGGGGCGTGTTTGACCAGAATGGTTGTAGCTACTCAGAATCAACTAGATGGAGCCACATATTAATACTGTACCCAACCCTTTTAAATGAGAAGTAAAAGACATTTGGCCTGCCAAAACAACCCCCTATAAAAAGGTGATGTTATTTTTTTAATGACATTCTTTGGAAAATATCCAGCAATATCCATCCATCCATCCATCCATTTTCTAACACGTCTATCCCTTGTGGGGTCACAAGGGGTGCTGGTGCCTATCTCCAGGTGTCATTGGGTGAGAGGTGGGGTACACCCTGGACAGGTCAGCAGTCTTGCAGCAATATCAACTACATGAAATAATTTATACAGTGATGTCAGGGCCCTTTTAATAGCTACGATGTGGAGGTTGATGTAGCTCATGTATCAGGATGCTATATACAAAGATGAGAGGTGTGGGGACCTGGACTGAAAACAGGAAGGCTGGGGAATGTACCGCCAACATTTTATTTACACCTCATAGAATACATTTTTTTATCTGTTTAGAAAAGTTTATGTCAAAGACAGCAAAATGTCAGGCAACAATACAAAACATGTACAACTATTTTTAGATAATAATAATAATAATAATAATAATAATAATAATAATAATAATAATAATAATAATAATACAATAAAACCAGCAGTAACAAAAGATCCTTAAAGTTTCTCCTTTAGACCATGTGTTATTCTTATAATATGATGTATAGAAGTCAGTTCTTTAATCTTTTTCAGCTATATGAATACTTATTTACTCCTCACAGTGAAAAAAATATCAGTAATATTTTAACAAAGTGGCTACAAACAGGTCTTTATTTGAACAGAAACAAAGTAGCTGTACATCACCAAAGATCCCACACTGATACCTTCTAAAACTTTATTAAAACTTTCAGGTTGCCCTTATGTGCATGAGATGATTGAATTTAACCATCCATGCTGATGTAATTTTAATGTTGTGGTTGGAAACTGGATTTTCAATGCATCATTACAACTTAAATGATGAAATGTACCAGTGAGCCAAAGAATTATGAGCCCTGCATTGGAATGAATTCAGTATTATTATCGCTGTAGCCGTTCACAGCCTGTTATTCAAAGCACACAATATAAGAGAAATGGACCGATTTAAAGAAACTGAATGATTTGGACGGAACATAAACCTTAATGATCAGCTAACAGGGCGTGCAGTATCTTACAAACAGAATGGTTTAAGAGTTCACAGCAGAGATTGACCCAGAAATCAGCTGGTGACCAGATTAGGCCGATTTTCAGCTTGATCGGCCGTGAGCCGTGAAAACTCCAACTCAGGTCAATGAAATCACCATACAGAAGCGTGTATGAAGCCCTGATAACAGGGACACCCATCCATGTGGAAGTTGTTACCACAAGAAGAAGACTCAAAGTTAGTGAAGCTATGTCACTGTTAGAGGGGTGTTGAAAACATAAGCTTATAGAAAGGAAACTCTTTTATCCATGGAGGCATGTGGATTGTCAGATTGCAACAGCAGCCAGCCAGTCTTTGGTGAATGCTGTTCATTTCACTCCTTGTCATTTCTTACCTTTGCAGTTTCGGGTGCTACATGCCTAGCTTTTTCTGATGTGAAAAGGAATCCTTTGCCACACAACGTCAACATTCCCCGGGGAGTAGGCAAAGGTTGCTTTTTACAGTAAACAATGCTAATTTCTAATTATGTTAGTTGCTAAACTGAGATGCTAACGACCTTTTGATATGTCAACTCCAAATCAGTTTGATTTCGTTTTAAATTAGCTGCTCCGTCACATAAACAGTGGGATGTCACGTGTGTGAAAATTTGAAATTGGCTGGAATAGGTCAGCTGATCAGATCTTTACAAAAATCGGCCAAAAACCTCTGATCGATGATTATCTGGTTGCAACTACAAGGAAAAGATCATTGTGCTTGACCAACACATCTGCAGCATCTTGTAGTTAGATGTTAGGGAGAAATGGCTTAATGATCCTGTAGGATTTTAGGCCTTGATCCCTTTCAACTGTTCAGGTGGCACACAAAATGGCACCGCCTTACTTTTCTGGCACGTGGATGGACCTGACACAGTTTTCTTTAATACCTGGTTAGACAAGGTTAACCTTGACTGAATGGTCACATCCTGCTGGTTAAAGCAGCTCACATTTGGCAGGAGTTTCCCAAACACTCTAAAAATCCTTTTAAATTATATCTTATCTTAATAAGAGGGAATGCACTTATTAATATGATTGGGATTATTTTGTTCCTTCTAATAAAGTTATTTGAAATCATTGTGAACATAGATAATTACATTGGTTACGGAAATGCTTTCCCTTGCAAAGAGCTGGGGTTGGTGAACGTTAAACCTCAAACAGGAGGAAATGGAGTGCTTTGCAAGAGTCAAACCAGAAAATAAGAGGGAAATGTGTCTTTGTGTCAGTATGCATGGTTTTTAACTCTCACATAAAATGCAGATTATTTGCTAGAAGCTTTTGTCTCTTTAGCTGATTGTATGTGTATTCAGAATTTTCATAAAAATGATGTTGGTTATTTAAAGGATAATGTGTTACCTTCTAATCAATTAACAAGCCAATTATATTAGGACTGCTTATTTTTGAAACATTATACTTTTTACTGCATTCATACACTCATTTATTTATTCATATAGTGCTTGAAAACAACCAACTAAGGAGGCCAAAGCACTTAACATTGCAATACATAAAAACATAAGCTCATAAAAGCGGACAGCAGGGAAATAAAAAAACAGTAAATGCAAAATGATTCATATTCCAAAAAACCCTTTTCGTTGAAATTACAGTTCCAAGTATTTTAAGTTACTCCTTTACCACATAAAAACACAGATGCTTTTATGTTTTTACCCACGCTCCTTTCTAAACTCGCTGAAGCCAGTCAATCTGGATGGAGGCGTGTCTGACCACAGCTATCTTTGCATCTTGCCACAGACGTTTAATTGAATTCATGTCTGGACTTTGACTGTGCTGTGATCACCATTGCATTGAAACGTTAATAACTGCAGTAGAAAACATCTTTATTTGTGATTGAAATATTGCTCATTCCAATGCAATGTGTCCTCTGCATTTAACCCATCCATTAGGAGCAGTGGGCTGCTATTGTGTGGCGCCTGGGGAGCATTCTGTAGCCAAGGGTCTTGCTCAGGGACCTGGAGTGTCAGTCTGTGGGATTTAAAGGGGGAAATCTGAGCCCTCTGTGGGAGGCCAGCACCCTTCTCTAAACACTAGGCCACCACTCCTTTGTCTGCCTGTATCTTTGGGGTTATGAACGCATTATGCTGACACAAAAATGGAGTTCTCAGGAATATTTGCAGTTTTCATAGTAATCTGCATGAAGGCCCAAAAAAGTTTGGTCTCATCTGACTAGAAGACCTTGTTCCAAGTTTACTGCATCCCCAACAAACTTTAAATGAGACTTCTCATGACTTCTATTTGGGTTTTACAGCATTTCCTCATGTTTCTGTAAAAGGACAAATTTTAGGAGGATGACTAATTGTTGTCCTGTCAACACATTTTAGGGTCTTTGCAACGTCCCCAGTGTTACCATGGACATCTTGGTGACCTGTCCGACCCGGCTTTAAAGTTCTAGACAGCTTTCTCCCTGACCTGCCTTCTATGTTCTGTGCTCTTCGTGCTGCTGTTTGTTCAGTAATGTTCTCTAAAAAAAAACACGTCAAAGAGTCAAAGAGCTGAAATTACAATGAACACAGGTGAACTCGGTTCACTAATTTGGTGACTTCTGAAGGCAGCTGAACTTAATTAGGGATTTCTCAGGATAAGGGGGTAGAATAGAAATACAAGCCACCTTTTCTGACTTTTATTAGTACTAGACTTTCAAAATAACGTTTGAATTTTCTTTACAATTAAAAATACTTGGAGGTTTGCGGTTGTAAAGTGAAAAAAATGTGAAATAGCTGAAGGGGTATGAAACTGTTTACATGCAGATCTTAATTCATTTCCTTCTGATTGTTTGTACATTGCGTTTTTTTTTCAGGTGTCTGTCGAGTTATCTCAGCGGACGGTATCGGCAGGCGGAGAGGAGTTCCTTCACAGTTAAGCCAAGAGGCCGACTGGAATGCTGGGAACAGTCTGAAGCGTCAGCGGCGGCGGGTCAAACATCAACCAGTGGAGAGACGACAAGAACACGCGTGTGTTGAAGAGAGGATGCCTCGTCGCTTTCTGAATCAAAGAGAGTCTACAGAGCTCTCGCTCCCACAGCTTTTTACCAGCGAGCCCCATTTCCTCTTCTTACCTCTGTTAAACCTTGCACACTGACTTTATTCAGAAAGCACATTTGCACTAGTTGCAAGCAGATGATAAAAGAGAGAATGTACACAGCTTGCATGAGTGTGTTCGGGCTCAGGGAGGGAAAAAAAAAAGCCTGAAATCACTCTCCTCCCTTAATGATGCCCACACAGAGACAATGGGGCGCCGCTCTGATTAGTGTCACCTGTCCTTGTGCATCTCATCAGCTCCATTATGGCTCCAACTCCCATGCTTCTTCTGCTAATTGAATAGCCCGTGAAGTGGTGACGAGGACGGGGGCGAGAGCAACGTCTGTCCCGCTGCTGCCTCACAAATGAGAGGACAGCTTCCCAGAGAGACACAAGCTGAGGAAACATAAACCATTATTAGACAGACAGAAAAAGTGCTAACAAGTCACCCTCATGTTATATTACCATCAGATTCGCTGCAGATCATCTTCATGGAGCACGGCTACAGAGTCAGCAGCTGCTGCGTGTTTTTGCCGGGCATGCCGCATCTCCTTAAGGAGGCGGATGTTTCCATAGCAAGTGTACAATCAGATGAATTGTAGCAGTTTACAATTTCAATGTTACTTTAATGCTGTATTAAGCTGCATATTAGTTTAGCCTAGCATAAAACAGCAGGTTAGGAGTTAGTAATGGTCATATGATGTCTTTATCAATAAAATGGCCACAGCATATCTGCACAGTTCAAGCACTTTTAAGACTTATCAATATATTTTAACCTTTTTATCCTTACTAAAATGAGATCAAAGTAATTCAATGTGGAGAGACTCCCACAGACAAAAAGAGGAAATTAGAGAGATTTTTTTACATAAATTAGAAATGTTCTTTGGAGCTCGAACCCCGACAGAAGACGAGGAAGCTCCGAATTTCTATGAGAATCCATGAGTGGAGCGCCTCATAAGCAAAGTCTTGTGTGATGGTAGGTTGAGGTCGTGACGCAGATTGGCTGGAGCACAGACACTGGACGAGACAATCAGTGGATGCAGGGGTTCCGGGGGGTGAGTCTTCCAGCTTGAACGTTTGTTTAAACTTCATTAGTTCAACTTTTTGACACGTGGATTTTGCTGAAAGGTTTTGAACAGTCAATATCTTACCTGCTGTAGCCACCTCCCATGGCGTCTTCCTTTAGTGTAAAGTCAAATTAGTTGGTCCGAGCTACATTTAAAGGCTGATCCAAGATGGGCCCAGACCAAAGCGGACATTGGCCATCTAAATAAGATCTCCAGTCTGCAAAACGTCAATGTGGTTTATGCAAATGCTATTTCCCGGCCCTTCATGTGTTTTGCCTTGTTTTATTTGTGTGGTATTTTACATTGAACCCACTAATTATTTACATAAGAAACTGGTGTAGGTGTTGGTGCACCACCAATGATCTTCCTGTGTGAAACAGGATATGTAAAGTATTACTGGTAACTGTGTGCTATGATATTTTTTGCTTTTTACACCAACATACTTTTCTACCAGGGGAGTGGTGGCCGAGTGGTTAGAGTGTGCTTGCACTCAGAGAAGGATGCAAGTACCCGGTTCGATCCCCACTGCATGCACTCTGGGTCCCTGAGCAAGACCCTTAACCCCCGATTGCTCCCCAGGCGCCGCACATGGCAGCCCACTGCTCCCCAATGGGGATGGGTTAAAAGCAGAGAACTCATTTTGTTGCTTTGTACAGTGCAATGACAATAGAGTTGAATTCTATTCTATTCTATTCTACCAATCAGTTACTCTGACAAGCAAGCACATGCTGTGTATTACATGTGATTCATAAATGGTGTATGAATGGTCATATATTTACATCCACTCATGTCATATTAATTTAGGGTGTTTATTGATGCATTTGAGCAGTTCTTTTTTTATGAGCGGATGGATAATACAAGCAACAACTCCAAAGAATTGAAAAAAAACAAAAACAAGAACAATTTGCACAAATTTGGTTTTGACAAAACCACAGGGGCTTTAAATTATACCTACAGGCTTAAATATTTTGATACACAAACGGCGGCACACATATGAAAAGACTGGAAAAACAATCCAGTGCACTTGAAAAAGAATGCATTGCCTTGAAACATCAGACATTTCTTAAGCCTATAAAGGATCACAAAATGCTTCAACACCGGTGTTGCCAGTTTAAATTCACCATAGCCTGAGAGAGTACCACTATGTATATCCACTGAATGTGGATGCGCCGCGATGCAGCTGCAATGATTGCAGCAACTCTAGTTAGTCAGAGCACTTTCACACAATGCACCACAATGCATTTCATGTAAGCGTCATAGATGCGTGATCCAAGTCCAACGACACAGAGAAGCTCTGCTCTGCAACACTCCCATCGGAATAGGGTGCCTGGCTTAAAGCATGGCGCAGCCACACCACGGTGCTCCTGCACCACCTCCACAATCAGTGCAACCCCGGGGTAAGGTACTGTATATACAGTTTAATTCTTGCACCTAGTAGAGCACGCTGGTCCTGACATGCTCAGGTTAATGATTTGAACATCCATCCTGAACTATGAACAATGAGTCTGAGGTGCCCATTAACCTTTATCATAGAGGTCCTGATACGAGCTGCTGCTCAGACCACAAGGCAAATTAGCAGGCGTATGGAAAACCAGTAGACTCACAAGAACCTCACACTGATTGTGTGTCAACCCAGTCAGAGGGTGGCGCGATACCCAGTCTAGTCACATTGAGCACAGAGACGAAGAACAATAACATTAAAATCCTTTTTTCCAGAAAGTGAGAGATTTGGACTGCATCCGGGCCTACAGCCTTTTAAAAAAAATACAAAACACACAAGTTGGACAAATGTAGTGAACTGTTCAAGTTCTCCATTACACAAACCAAAACATATGAAGGCGTGTAAACTTACACAGACTTTCTAGTTCTAAAAGTAACCAGTCCAATTTCTTGTTGATGTTTTCTTAAACAGAGTTGACATACTGGTCATGAGTTTAATTTTCAAGGTTACCATATGTGTATATACACATTTTACACAGATATTTCATGACATCATAGCTGGTGATTTCATTTATTCCTTTGATTTAAAACTTTGCCGTTACACTGGCTATGTTTGCATGCTCAGAATTTCACAATAGTATTGAAATATATTTGGATTAAAAAACAAAAAAACAATGACTGTTTATATGGGCGCACAATCAATTGATCCGATCATGATGTGTGCTTATATGCACCTGATTGTTTTCAAAATAGAACTATTCTGACATGCACTGAGTTATCAAATTTTGCTAAAAAAAAAAAAAAAGCAAGGAAGAAGAAGTATTTCCATCTATGCTGCACAACAAAAAATAGCAATAAAATCAGTAGTATACAAGTTTGTCTTCTGAGTGCCCAGGTTGAATGGTGGTATTGCTATTAATCAATAATATTTTTGAGCTCTTTTAATGTTCCGAATAAAAAGGTTGTTTCGGAAGCACAGACAATTTTGCTACCCAACATATTTCTGCCACTCAAAGTGGAAAAATGTTACATTGACGTAGGGCATACATGCACACTCAGTTTGCCACATTCAGAATAACTAATTCTGAGAAGCGTTTACCTGCATGCCGGTCGGATTGTCAATCGGCATAAACCACCCCTGTCTGGATTACAATTTTATTCCGATTTAGCTTAATCTGATCACAGTATTCCGACTGGCGCGTTTACATGACAGATTTTTATTCTGATATGTCTGTTATTCCGATTACTTTTGTCCATGTAAACATAGCTACACTATCGATCAGATCTTATTTGCTGTAGACAAGAAAGGCGGAGATGGCCAAAGGTCTCTTATCCACATGGATGACCAACAAATATGTCAAAGGGTAAATGGTGCTACGTATAAGTGCACTCTCTCACCTCTCTGGCCATTTACGTTAATATCTGTGAGTGTGGCTGTTATACATCATGCAAAGGATTGTGGGATTCCTTATAGCTCCTTAGCGCCAGTAAGGGACATGCGAGTTTCCTACGGTAAAGGAACTATGATAGGGAGCATACATGCTCCTTTTCCTGCCTCCTTTCTTACTGACTGCACTATTCAAACAGCACTTATGGCGAACGCTGACACATATCCGCTTTGGCTAAAAAGTCCTTACCAACTAAAGCTTTTCGGACGCAGCCTTGCTACATTCCTGTGTTGATCGTTCATTTTGCTGCTAACTGTGTGTTTTTCTTTTAATTTCTTTAATCTCACTCTCTTCCTAGATGACGGCTTACAAGCCAGCTCACTAGTGCCCTGAAATCCACAGCATTAGTGTTTTTGTTTTTTTGTGAGGCAACCAAAATATGACTCAAGTGAACTGGATTACTTTAGCGAGTGACCCAGACTAACCTCAATCCATAAAATGAACAAAAGTCTTGTCTTTAAGATTCTGTGAAGTTGCATCTTTTATTATCCGCCCACTTTGAAAAAGGAATCATTCAAAATAAATACCAAATAAATGTGGTGTTTACGCTATTGATGGTATGTAGACTTCTGAATGGTACTGTACAACTATTCCCATAATTTCTATGTTTGCTTCACTAAATGCTAATCTCCAAGTGTATGCATAGGAAGCTGTTCTGTTTGTGGAAAGGTTGAATGTTTTCTCTGTACAGCAGCACTGAGCAACTTTGTTGGAAACTTTTGCTATGTGGAAACAAATAAAAACTGTTTACAGTGAATGGTCCTCAGGTCTGCCTGCGTTCAGTCAGGGGAAGACACAGGAAATAATATTCTTATCAGCAAAAAACTTTTAATTTCGATTGTTTAAACATTAGCAGCTGTGACGCGGGGCTGTAGAGTGGAGACTCTGGTGCCAAGCTGGAGCCTGAAGCACGGTTAATGGAAAACGATCTTTTTTTCCCCTGCAAATTCTGATCATTTCCTCTTTATTTTCATTTCCACCCAATCCCTCGTAGCCTGGCACTGCCTTGGTCCAGGCCTTTCCAGAGACAGGATATGTTCCCCTAAATGCCTCAGCAATAGTGACCACCAGGCCTGTGTGGTGCAGAGGCTTAACACACCCAGGCATCAACAGATGGACACTTTCACGAGTATACGAATGGGGATTATTCTGCAGGTTACATCTGGGGGGTCCACATGGTATAGCAGACTGTGGGAAGCAAAGCAGGTGGGTGTGTGGGCAGAACGTACCTCCATTGGGTTGTTTTATACCTTCATCCACTGACAAGGCTTCACCACAAATGGGAGAAAGAAAGGTTACAATCCCCTATGGAACAAATGCTTCTCTGAATGCCAAGAGTGTCTTTGTAAGGATAAAGAGAAAGTTTTTTTTTTTTCCCAAAACATGTTTTATCATTATTACACAATAGGGAAAATTCAGGTTACTGACAGTAATTCATGAACTGAGTTGTTCATTCTCTGTTGACGGATCTTTGAGATGAAAACAAATGGAGTAGAGGATGGACGGGGGGGGGGGGGGGAGTCAGAGAATGCATCCTGCAAGCCAAAGGACTCTCAGAGCATGCTGGGTACTACGTTCACAGCTACAGTAGCTTTTTAAGTCCAAAGAGACGTAAGTTTCCTGTAGTTGGTTCAAATCGAGGCGGGAAGCGAACTGCACCAGAGTCCATTTAAAAATAGACTGAGACCGCCTCAAAAACTGGATCTCAGTCCAGTTGTCCTGTCTGGACCAGGGTTTGCTTAACTGTATTCAGACCTGCACCAAGAGGGGGAACAAACTCTGGTGTGTTTAAAGTAGACCATACATGGCTGGTGTGAACACTCCCCAACGTTCTTCATCATGGTGAGTCTTTATGATCGTGTATCAGGATTTTAGATATTCAATTACTTACAAATTAAAAGCAACTAATGATTTGTTAATGAAAAATGTTCAAGCTGTTTTGCATTAATTCAGATTGAAAACATATTTCCATTGAGCATGGATACAGAACCTATTAATACCTCACACTGATATTGAATTGAACCCAAGCCAAGGCCTCTGACGAGTCGGAGCTCATTAGACGAGTTCGCCTCATAATGAGCGGCCTGATCCATGTGGGGAGATAAACTCCTGCTCCGCAGTAACTGAGATCCAGTGGAACACACCCGCAGTGCCTCAGATTGTATGGGAACGACGTATCCGCTTTGAAGCACCAACTCTTTCAGCTGCAAGCCGGCGCGCCAAATGTGCTCTGTGAGTGCCGAGGGGATCTGCTTTGGAGCTGGCTACCTGTTGAGGAGGATTAAACAACATCCTAATGCTGTTTACTTTTTAAACCAAAGCCTTGTTCTGATGGTGATGGAAAAATGAACACTGTTGTGATATCTCTATAGCTTTTCAGATAGTTTTTTTTTTTTTTATTTCTTTAGTAAGCGTTGTCACAAACCCACACATGACCCCGCCATCATCCAGCTGAGTGTCCAGCCATGCGTCCTGGCCCGGATGCAACAGAAGCACAGCATGGTCTGATCCACTGCGGGTCAGCTTGAATAAATTAAATGAATTACCAGCTGCCTTGTGCAGGCTCGCAGGATGCAGGGTGGCATGAGCACGCCATTCCCACAATGATAGGGATATCTGCACAGTCTTGTGTTAAAGGAATTACACATAGCATCCAGTGCCTTTAAGGGAGCCTGACAGTTCTGCGCACACTGGCGAGTTAGCATGACATGAAGCCGCGTACGGCCGCGGAACGCCTCGGCCTCTGCCTGGAACTGAGTCAGGAGCGCTGAGTGGCTACGGAGAAGTCAGTGGGGAAAAAGGGGAAGCCTTATTGTGATGCAAATGGACACGATATTGTGCCTAAACAATGCATTAATGTGACCCTTTTTCAAGAGATAACGCAACAAGATGCACACTAACACACAGTGTTGTCCTATTTAAAACGATATGACACAGAACCCTGACAGTCCAAGAAGTGCTTACGACCTGTCTAACTGTTTTTACCTCAAGCTTTGATAAAAGGAGATGAAGGATAGAAGACTGCTTTAGAGTCCGAGTCGTTTCATGAGAATCCCATTTACATAATATTATGGATATCATATTCCGCTCCCTCCTAATGTTTGAAAGCTACCTGAATGTAAGCGCTGACATTGGAAGAAGTGTTAAACGGAGACACGTGGTGAGACGTCCGATAACTTTCTCTTCTACTTGTAATCTGATGCTGTGCGAGAGTGGAGGGACGGGCCTCAAACCCCTCCCCCCACACCCCCACCCGAGGTGATTTATGATTGAGGACATGTTAATAAAAATATCAAAACAATCTGAGCTCTGCTGGGGAAGATACAGTCGGCTGCGTACATCACCCTCGACAGGCCGGTGCAGGAGCCGCCTGCCTCTTACGGATGCCCCCGCTAGTGAATAGAATATGCAGCGGTAGTTTGTTTGTTTTGCTGTTGTTTTCAGCGGGTCGGTGGGGGTAGGCACCACTAACGAAGGTGACATTTGCCGGAGCGCGCGCTCCCTGCACTCGACAGGCGGGGCTCGTTGTTTAAATCCTCTGCCAGGGCTTACGTCTCTGCCAATGAATCAGAAAAGACTTAAAAGTGGTGAAATTTGGAGTTGCACACGTCACCTGCCCTTTTAAAAGAGCACAGTGTGCTATCATTAAACACTCAGGGGTACAGCATGCTGCTTTTACTGGGTAAACATCCATCTGGAGTCTGCTCTCAGTATGGATGCAGATCTGAACACAGTGGAGAAACATGCGCCATAACGTTCCAGTGACTGGATGACACCAGACCCTCGCGTTCCCACACCGTCCAGGGTCTCGGTGGATTTACACTGACTTTTGACGCTGGGACGTTTTAATTCAGCATGTTTTAGGAACCACAGCGATGTTGCTCATAACGTTCACTTAATTATCCAACTGACATGCTGGTGATTTTCTGTCTCAACATCTATCCCGTGCAGGATGATCTCAAACCACATACATTGGCTCATCCACTCCTGGCATTATAATCTTTAGAGAATGCTGGGGGTTAAGTTTTAATGAAGCAAAAACAATCTTGTTAATTTTCTGTTCTTTCTTTTTTTTCCGTGAGGTGCTTTACGGAAATGTACAGTGCCTTGGAAAATTATTCGAACTCACTGACCCTTTCTTAATTTGGTCACATTACAACCAATAACTTCAGTGTATTTTAATGCCATTTTATTTTATAGATTTTCACAAAGTAGTGCATAACCGGAAAGTCAAAGGAAAAGGCCATATCCTGATTAACAGTTAAAAATCTGAAAAGTGTGGCGTATATTTGTAATCATACTCTGATCCCCCTGAGTAAAACAGCCATCTAATTGGTAGAAAGAGCACACTTTTATGTAATTCAATCTCAGTAAAGTTACAAATATATATCTGAACATTTTTACAAGTTACTGTAGTGTGTAAGCCTGGAAAAACTACATCAGAATAAAAACTGGATTGGAAGTAAAGAAATCTTGACTGAGACGCTCTTAGTTTTCAGATGAACTTTTAACATTCGAAGAATGGTTGTCCCATAATATCTCTAGAGTCTAGAGCAACAAAACTCAACAAGCATCAGCACAATTTCAACATTAATATGGTATTAAATTTCACATACTTTGGTTGTTAAGCTTTATTAAATTGTGCTAAAATTTATAACCCAATCAGTCTCAGATTCTATGAGAAATATGTTAAAAAGATGATTATTTTACCTTTTCAGGGAGTCATTTATATTACATTATAACCCTTGTTGTATGGGTTTCACTGTAAACAGGAGGTAAATCAACTTAATTTAAACATGACAAATACACCCTGTTTAGATTTTAGTATTTGGCAAAATTAGACATAAGTTATCATAAGTCGATGCAGCAGATGGTTGCATCGCTGTGAATTTGTTCCTTGGTATGTGTAGAATGAGCATCAACAGGCATTAGTGGTGGACGCCACCATGGCTGCTGGGTGGGTTAAGGTAAATCTATGACAATTGTCAATAAGGGTTATACAAAGCAAGATTTGATCAAGAGTTTATATACATACATATATATATACATATACACACACACATATATATATATATATATATATATATATAAAAAATTCTGACTAACCACAATTCAAAAGAAATGTCTGATTTTCATTTGGTTAATGTTAAAAAAAATAATAATTTATGATTACTTTTGTCGGTTTCAAGTTATTTGACTAACTATTGTAGGATTTTTTTTTGACCAACAGAGGGTTATCAACAATTGCTATCAACTCCATCAACTCTTTTTCCATATGTGCCCTCAACTATCCATCAAATAATTTTTTTTATATTGGTTTTCACATTTATCGATTTCAAATAGCAGTGATCATGAATTCTTGTTTCCCAACAGTGCACAAAGGCAATCCTTCAAGACAAATTTTGCTCACCACGAGCTGTTGTATCCTAACCCTGGCAAACTTGCATAAATGTCAAGAGAGACGTGCCCTCCTTTTGTTCGTCGCAGAAATTGCCGGCAGCTCATTTCCTCTAGGAACGCATTAACAAAGCAGTTAATTTTGTCATTAATTAAAAGGAATCACAATTCAGTGAGCACTTCAAATTAATCTGTTGAGATTTGCTCTCACACAATGCTCACTTTCTATTTTCTCACCAAAGAAACTGCAGCTCAAGAGGCAGCGTTTTTTTTTTTTTTCCTTCTTGTTTTTTTTCACTTGCATCAGGTTGCTTCTGTGTGGTTCTTTTAGCAGAGCATGTCACCATGAGAGCCAGATTTCGAGGTGCGTCTCCAGCAGACCCTTTCATGCAGTAAATAAATACAGTAATGATATTATTAAGGCGCTCAAGCAGAAAAGGTTTTGCCTTAAAAAAAAACAACAACAACAACAAAAGGAAAATCATTTCATGGATGTATTGTTAAGGCATGAATCCTCAGGAGCTGAATTATATTGATACACAATGAGACCTCCGGAGTGGCGGGTTCAGGTGAAATTAGTGTAGAAGGTGTTGTTTCCTTTGTCTTGTATAAAGCAGCTAAATAGTTCCATAAGAACGGCAAAATGTTTGATCTGGCTATTGGCCACGCAGAGCTGTTTATCTCCTCAGTCACTGGGTTATAAATACTAGTGTGCTTGGCGTCTCGGCAGTATGGAGCTACTTGGAGGGTGATAAGGTGCTAATTAGCGACTGTTAGCACAAGTAAAAAAAAAAAAAAAACGAAAGAAAGAAAGAAAAAGACTACATCCACAGACTGAAGCAGATCTTGCTGTTGCCACTGAATGTTCTGCTGATGATGATCCTTTTTCTTCTTTCACTGCGACGTGAGAGATGTCCCTTATTAACACTGCGTACAAGAAAATCTCCCTCCGAAACACACACCCCACCCCACCCCTTTGCTTTCTTCCGGCAGAGCCAGGTCTGACAAATTAAGGCTGTGGAGTCATTAGATTAAGATAAGAACTTATCTTTTACTCCGAGACAGACTTTTATCTATTGTATTTTTCTTCTTTCCCCATCTCTTTGCACAGCAGCCCCTCCCCCCACTTCTCCCACCTCATTCACTTCACCACCATCGCTGCCTCCATTCAACATGAGATTGTTAAAGTAATTGGGATGTTATGTGACCAGCAAGGCCAGATAAGTTTTTAACCCTGTCATGGCTTAACCTTTCGCGTCTGAGGTAGGTCAAGAAAGGTGCAATTGGAGACATGGTAAGTCTCATTTAAAGAGATAGTGATGCTGGGATATAGCTTGTTTTTTCTTTCTACAATGTAGTCTATATATATATATATATATATATATATATGCCAGGATGATTTCTGTTGCTTGGGGGGTGCATGAAGTATATTTTTTGGATGATGGTGGTGAGGGGGCTTGCTAAGAGATACACATCCATGACTACATCATTTTCAGTAGTTTCATCACATGCTTCCCGGCAGCTATTTTAAATGACCTTTTAAAGTTAATCGCAGCTGTGTTCGGTTGAACTAGTTTAAATAAGACCCAGACTGAAAATAGAAAAGATTGCAGGAAAGATATCTCCCATAATATCAACCATAGTGGGATGATTAGAAAAGTGCCTTTCAGAAAGTCGAAGAAACAACTACCCTCAGAGGCTTCATCTTTGTCCGGAGGCTGATTGGGTACAGAACAGTGTGTTGTACAAGCGTTCATACTCCATGATTTAATGTGATAGACCAGTACATTGTCTAATTGTAAAGTGGAATGAAAATTATACATTATTATCAAGCTGCTTTTACAGACTAAACCCTGAAAAGTTTTTTCCTGCATTTATCTTCAGCCAGTTTTATTTGGATGATGGCAAAGAAACTCCAGTGCAACTGATTCCTTAAGTAAATAGAACATAAAACAGCAATATACCTATCAAGACATTTAAATTGACAGGGCAGGCAAGTAGAGCATTAATCAGAGAAGAAGCGAAGAGGCCCATGGCAGCTCTGGAGGAGCTGCAGATATCTACAGCTCAGGTGGGATAATCTGTTGACAGATTCCTGTAAGAAGCCATTTGCTGCTTACAGGAAGCTGTATATGTAGCTGAATTTAGTCGAAAGGAATAATTAAAACATTTGGCCTTTATCAAAGAAGACAAGAAGAAGCCCATTGTTGAAAGAAAGTCATAGAAGTACGAGTTGTAGTTAACCACAGGCCCTGTTGGTGTCACACCAAATGACGGTAGAAGGTACGCTGATCAGATGACACCAAAATTAAATAGTGTATATAACTCAACACCCATCCACCCCATCAACTGCTTTTTGCTAATTTCATTGCATTCCTACCTGGATTGCAAATGTTTAATCCTGTTTTGTGTGATGAATCTGCACAAAATAGTCTAGGTTGCTGAAGTGAAACAAGAAAAATAGCTTTAAAAACTGATAATTGCAATGTGCATAAGTATTCATCTCTTTGAGCCCCTAAAAGTTCTGTAGCAACAAATTATCCTCAAAGGTCAAATCACAGTGAAAATGAAGTGTGCAAACTAAGGCTATGTTCACACTGCAGGGAAATGCTACCCAAATTCGATCTTTTTGCCCGTATGCGACCTATAATTGTCTTTTTCATGGCAGTGTGAACAGCCCATTCCGATCTTTTCACCCCCAAAAAAATCAGATTTATGCCACTTCCATATGTGGTCCTAATTGGGATACGTGTCGAATATTTTTCAAAGCGTCTGCAGTCTGAATGGTCATGCCGCTTTTCATCCATCTTTCACGTGACTCACCTGTCTCTCTCTACACATCCACACAGCAGCAGCAGCAGGTAACCATAGTTAACAGCTGCACTGCTTTCTTCTTACATTACTTGGTCTTTAGAGCTATGATGTGCTCTAAATATTGTCGGCTCCCATTGCTAAACTGCTTTCTAATAATAACAAGGAGAGATGTGACTGGTATAAATAGTTTTTTTTTCTTTTCAAGTTTTTTTTTTTAACAAAACTTTATTGAACACTTCCAGAAACAATAGCATTGACCGTTACTTCCGCAAACAGTACACTGCTCTGTGACGTCTCCTTCTGTTATCAGTGCATGCGGATCGCTTTGCAGTCTTGAACAGTTCAGACAGTAGTCTGATGATGGTCGCATTCAATAGTAGTATGAACAGCCACCTAAAAAAAAGTCTGATTTCAACAAAAAATTGGAATTGAGTATCAAGACCTGCAGTGTGAAGGTAGCCGAAGTGTCACATGACCTGCCAGTATAAACGCACCTTTTCTGAAGGACTCCAGAAGCTGCAAAGTAAGAGGCATCACAAGCTGGAGATGAAAGAGATCTTCAAACAAGTCAGGGACAAAGTTGTTGAGAAGTACAAGTCAGGGTCGGGTTATAAAAACGTTGCTGACGTTTCCTGGTATTTTGCCATCCTTGTTGTCTTCTTCTCAAAAAAAAAATCTTCAAAACTTTAGGCATGGTCTGTAAATCAAGAGGTGCAAACTTTCAAACAGTCCATTTTAATTCCAGGTTGTGAGGCAAGAGAGGTAATTACATTTGCAAGACACATTACATAACCTCGGGACACACCACTGCCATGGTGAAACATAAGAGTGGACGCATCATGCTGTGGGGGTAGGGAAGCTGGTTAAGGTTGGTGGGCCTAGTCAATGTTCAGAACTGCATCCAATGGACAAGACATAAACATGTGTTCATAGATGCTCTCCATCCATTTGGGAATACCTCAAAAGACTTGCTGCTGTAACTGCAGTGATAAATGGTTATACAAGGTATTGACAACCCGCACTTTATAAATTCTTATTTGGGAAAAATAAGAAACAAAAATCATGAATCAATTTCCATCCACTTATTAAATAAGCAGTACTTTGTATAATCCCACTACTTACTTTGAAGTTTACTTTTGCAACATCACAAAATGTGGAAAACTTCCAGGTGTGGGAATACTTTTTTGCAAACCCCTCTGAGTTATTAGCACAACCTGCAGTGACACATTTCCACAGTTCCAGAATGTCATATATTATCATATGTGGTGAACAAGGCTGAAGAAAGTGCACTACCTGCAACGCTGGTGCTGTAACCCCTGTTAGCACACTGCACTCAGTTCAATATTTAAGTCAGTACAACGCTCGATGACATTGATCAATGTGATGCACTTTCTATTTTTCAGAGGCAGCTAACTAACAACATCAGCAGCCTGACACACACTCAGCCGGCAGAGAAAGGTGGCTCTCCACAAGCAGCGCCACGCCCTCATCAAGCTTGTTACAGCCAATCGGTGGGAGCTCGGCATGAAGGCCAACTGAAGATGCTCTGGCCTTGTCTTTAAAATTGAGATAATGGTGTTTACTGTGCACAGAGTGGCTTTCAGTCTGTAGCAGGCAACAAACTCTGAAAGGGGGGGGGGGGTGTTGCACGTTTGATTCTGTCACTTTCTCAATAATTAATGCTCTCCTCTGGCAATTCTGATCCAATATGTAAATAGTTTCTCATCCCATTATGCGGAACATTGATGAATGTGACAAAATTCCAAAAGATGACAGTCCAGCTCACGCAGTTATGGGCAAACACCACAATACACTAATGACCCCGGCCTTTAATGTCATCCCATCTGAGACATTAGAGAATTTGAAATTAAAGGTACAGTTGGCTCACACGACAAAGTGGCCGTCTCTTCTAAGCAGAGTGCGCACATCAGTCAGGATGCAGCCCGAGCCGAGCTTAAAGCTAGTTATAGCTCACATCAAAGGGACGTCATCGTGCCCAACGGCTGCGCCTGCCATTTGGATCCTGCTGAATCCCATCCTTTAGTTGCATTTTTCAAGCTCCCTCTCCCCTCCCAGTCTCGCGCGCTTAAACACCATTAAAATAGAAAATGCTGTGTTCTCTGCATCTGCCGCGGCCTTCGTTATTCCACAGACTTGTCCTTGTTATCTTGATCGCAGTAAACAAGGCGCTCATGCTCCCCTGATTTCTCAGCTCTCATCGCACCGAGTTGTCTGGCAAAGTGGTCAAGAATGCAGACGCAATTAGAGCTACAACGAAATGTCTAGATCTCAACAAGGTACTCTGGTGACCTTTGAAATGAGGGGATTGTGAACACAGCGCTGTAGAGACGTCCTGGCTGCCGCCATCAGGCAGGAACTCCTTTATATCAGAGGGTTTTTCATGTGTTCTGCTTTGTAAAGTAATAAATCTAAATGCTCTGATCGTGCAGCTAAGGATCGTCCTTTGTGCAAAAGATGCACACAGGTCTGATTGCCTCAAACCCAGCGCCACACAAAGGTGTTGAATCCCATTCAGGTTTTTCACATGTCACGTTGCAGACCCAACCATCATTGTCTTTTGATGGGATTTTATGTGACAGACCAACACAAAGTAGTGCATAATTGTGAAACGGAAGGAAACATTTCCAAGGTTTGTAAAACAAACAAACACATAAAAATGTGAAAAGTGTGTTGTAAATTTGTATCCGGCCCATTGTGGTGCAATCCAGCTTAACAAACCTAGTTTTACCACATATTTGGATTCTGGTCTGGACTTTGACTGGGCCATTCTTAAAACATGATCATGCTTTCATCTAAAACTGTAACGTTTCTGGCACTGGAGCTGCTGATTGCAATCAGCACACCTGTGTCTGTCTCCGCCCTGGCTGCTTAAAAGCTCTGCTCCTCGCAGCCTCCAGTGCCAGAACGTCTCTAGCCACACGGTGAGCGCTTCCAGCCTTCTTTTGAATTCCTGTCTGCCTGTCTGCCTGTCAGTCTCTCGACCTGTTTTGCCTCTGTTTTTGGAAACCTGTCTGCCCCTTTTGGATTTGTCTGCCTGCCTGGGTCCTGCCTGTCGGCCTCAGAGAACTGGACTGCCTCACTGTGTTTCTGACCCCAGCCTGTCCGTGAGTAAAAACGAGTTCGCCTGCCCCCTGTCTGTCTGTGCTTTCTGGATTGTGACCTGGACCTGGACCTGGACGCTCTGTTGGATTCTCCCTTGGAAACCGCTGCCTGAGTTAAACGGTTTTCCCCCTGTCAAAGACCCGGACCGGACCTGGACAAAGAGCCCTGGATAACCCCCTCTCGGACACCATCGACATAAGGAGTCAGAGTTCTGCCCTCAGCACGTCCAGGTTAGTGACCCTACTTCACTCTCACCTTCCTGTCAATATCTGCTGGTCACTAACCTGCGACTCTGCCTTCAGGAGCGGCCAGTCGCAGAGTGCGAGCCGAGCCAGGGGACCGCGCCGCCAGCGTCAAAATAAAGACTGTTAAATTTTGTACTCACTTGTTTTCGGGTATTTCTTGGGTCCTCCTAAATTCATCACAAAAACGATTAAGTTGCATATTTGGCTGCATGATTCGGGTTATGATGATATAAGTTGTTTTGAAATGTTTACATGGTCTAACCCTGAATATCTGTCTGACCTGCTTCCAAATGTATTCTCCCTCACGCTCACTCAGGTCTGCAGATCAGTTACTGTTGGATGTTCTGATGCCAAATACGTCAGCAAGTGTTTTCAGTCACTGCCCAAAAACTCTGGAAGAAGCTACCATTTTAAATCAGGAATATCTTTCTCCTTGGCTTTTTACTCAATTAAAGTGCTTTAAATCAGTTTAAAGCACTTTAGTCAACAGTGTTATTTTTAAAGTGTTTCATAAGTTGGATTGTATTGAATTGTATCCTGCTGGAAGAAAAACCTCCTGCTCAGTCGCAAGTGTTCTGTAGATTCTAGCAGTTTGTTTCTTGGTCTTCAAGACACTTTTTGTTTATTGATGTTCTCTAACAAACGTCTAAAGGCCCTTAGAGAACAGCCAGATTTATACAGGTTAAATTACACTCAGGGGGACTCTGTACACTAATTATGTGACTGAACCCAACTGGTTTCAGGGGACTTCAACCGGAAAAAGGAGGATTGGCACCTCTGGGTTGGGAGTCAGTCTCTGCATTAATCTGAGGATTTCAAGTGTCTTGGTGTCCTGTTTGCCAGTGATGGTAGGGAAGGGATGAGGGATGCACAGACACAGGCAAAAAAAATCCTCTGGGGGGGGGGCATGAAACAGGTAAATTTGAGGGAGCAATTCCTGGGCGGGACATAAAAAAGCTCGCTCCCTCCCTCACTCTTTCCTGCACCTTTGCAACTTTTCTTATGGGGTGAGCCTGTTAAATAATGTTATTAATCCGTCCGTCCGTTGTCTTCCGCTTATCCGGGGTCGGGTCGCGGGGGTAGCAGCTTCAGTAGGGAGGCCCAGACGTCCCTCTCCCCAGCCACTTGGGCCAGCTCCTCAGGAGGAATCCCAAGGCGTTCCCAGCTCAGCCGGGAGACATAGTCCCTCCAGCGTGTCCTGGGTCTTCCCCTGGGTCTCCTCCCGGTGGGACGTGCCCGGAACACCTCACCAGGGAGGCGTCCAGGAGGCATCCTAACCAGATGCCCGAGCCACCTCAACTGGCTCCTCTCGACGTGGAGGAGCAGCGGCTCTACTCTGAGTCCTCCCCGGATGACTGAGCTCCTCACCCTATCTCTAAGGGAGAGCCCAGACACACTACGGAGAAAACTCATTTCAGCCGCTTGTATCCGGGATCTCGTTCTTTCGGTCACGACCCAAAGCTCGTGACCATAGATGAGGGTAGGAACGTAGATCGACCGGTAAATCGAGAGCTTCGCCTTTTGGCTCAGCTCTCTCTTCACCACAACGGATCGGTACAGCGCCCGCTTCACAGCAGACGCTGCACCAATCCGCCTGTCGATCTCCCGCTCCATCTTCCCCTCATTCGTGAACAAGACCCCAAGATACTTGAACTCCTCCACTAGGGGCAGGACATCCTCCCCAACCCGGAGAAGGCACTCTACCCTTTTCCGGTTCAAGACCATGGTCTCGGATTTGGAGGCACTGATTTTCATCCCGGCCGCTTCGCACTCGGCTGCGAACCGCTCCAGTGAGAGCTGTAGATCACGCCCTGATGAAGCCAATAGGACCACGTCATCCGCGAATAGCAGAGACGCAATCCTAAGGCCACCAAAGCGGATCCCCTCAACACCTTGGCTGCGCCTAGAAATTCTGTCCATAAAAGTTATGAACAGAATCGGTGACAAAGGGCAGCCTTGGCGGAGTCCAACTCTCACCGGAAACGAGTCCGACTTACTGCCGGCAATGCGGACCAGACTCTGACACCGGTCGTACAGAGACCTGACAGCCCTTATTAAAGGGTCCGGTACTCCATACTCCCGGAGTACCCCCCACAGGATCCCCCGGGGGACACGGTCGAATGCCTTCTCCAGATCCACAAAGCACATGTAGACTGGTTGGGCAAACTCCCATGCCCCCTCAAGAATCCTGCTGAGGGTGTAGAGCTGGTCCAGTGTTCCACGGCCAGGACGAAAACCACACTGCTCTTCCTGAATCCGAGATTCGACTATCCGACGGACCCTCCTTTCCAGAACCCCTGAATAGACCTTACCAGGGAGGCTTAAGAGTGTGATTCCTCTGTAGTTGGAACACACCCTCCGGTCCCCCTTTTTAAATAGGGGGACCACCACCCCAGTCTGCCAATCCAGGGGAACTGCCCCCGATGTCCACGCAATGTTGCAGAGCCGCGTTAACCAACACAGCCCCACAACATCCAGAGCCTTAAGGTACTCAGGGCGAATCTCATCCACCCCCGGAGCCTTGCCACCGAGGAGCTTTTTAACAACCTCGGCAACCTCAGCACCAGAGATGGGAGAACCCGACCCAGAGTCCTCAGGCTCTGCTTCCTCAATGGAAGACGTGTTGGTGGGATTAAGGAGGTCTTCGAAGTATTCCGCCCACCGACGCACGACGTCCCGAGTCGAGGTCAGCAGCACACCACCCCCACTGTAAACAGTGTTGGTACTGCACTGCTTCCCCCTCCTGAGACGCCGGATGGTGGACCAGAATCGCTTCGAAGCCGTACGGAAGTCTTTCTCCATGGCCTCTCCGAACTCTTCCCACGCCCGAGTTTTTGCCTCGGCGACCAGCCGAGCCGCCTGCCGCTTCGACCGCCGGTACACATCAGCTGCTTCCGGAGTCCCACAGGCCAAAAAAGCCCGGTAGGACTCCTTCTTCAGCTTGACGGCTTCCCTCACCGCTGGTGTCCACCAGCGGGTTCGAGGGTTGCCGCCACGACATGCACCGACAACCTTGCGGCCACAGCTCCGACTAGCCGCCTCAGCAATAGAGGCGTGGAACATGGTCCATTCAGACTCAATGTCCCCCGCCTCCCTCGGGACGTGTTTTATTAATAATAATAGTAATTATAGCCATCCATTTTCTGCCCCGTTTAATCCCTCATGGGGGGTGCTGGTGCCTATCTCCAGCATTCACTGGGTACACCCTGGACAGGTTGCCAGGTAACACAGAGACAAACAACCATTCACACACAGTCACACATAAGAACAATTTAGAGAAGCCAATCAACCTAAGAGTCATGTTTTTGGTCTGTGGGAGGAGGCCAGAGTACCCAGAGAGAACCCACACATGCACAGGGAGAACATGCACTGGGCAGCCAACCAGTAATTATAGCATTATTCCTTATTAGTCCATATTTTAGGTACCTGTTCAACCAGTAATGTCAACAATGGCACTAGGTGGAAGGTACCAATGATCCACCTTTATGATCACATCTAACATTTATTTGCATTCTGCTCAAGTTTCCACTATAGGCCATCAAATTAGTTTCAGAAGAATTTGAAAAAGTTCTTAAGCTTTAGAGGAAAAACCTTGAAGAATAACCAAACTACTAAATATATATTTAGTTTAGTATCAACCAACAGAAATTCAACAAGATATTACAGCTATCCCACAAATATGGAAACTTATAAATGCACAGTGCTTTGAAGTTATAGATTCCAACAGTATGCATATAAATAAAATGTTTTAACCACCCATTCATCAGTTTATCCACTGCATGTTACCTGTCTGTGAAAAACTAAAGTACAGTTTTTATCAACCACACTAAAACGTTTTCCCCTACCAAAAATAGCAGCACTTCTCCAAACAATAGAACCAAAAGTACTTCTTCTAGTGATGCTGGATCTGACAAACTCCTGGCAGATCATGTTTATGTCCAGGTACACTTTATGGACATTACAGACATCTGCATTGTAGTCTTTGTTGGGTCATAGTAGCCTACAGCCAAGTCTTTAACTGATGCAGGGAACTGAATATCCTCTCAGCTTCACACGAAGACACAGGCACCGCCATCAAAGTCTTGAAGAAAACCTCAACCTGATCTGAGATGCTCTGCTGCCTCCACCCTGCTGATATGTGGGTATTTGAAAGAGGGAACTTCACACAGAGGGAAGCTCTGTTCAGCTCAGGGTCTTGATCTGGTGAAGGAGGCCACTCTCTACCTTCTGCAGAATCTTTAGACTTTCCTGGTCAACGTTCACCAAACTGAACTTCCATGTATCCAACACTTTGAAGAACTCTGCCCTGATAGTGATCCACTGCTTTCTCCACGAAGCAAATTGATATTTGATAGAGGAAGGACGATGTTTCGCATCAAGTTTTTTATTTATTTATTTTTACAAATCAAAACTAAACAATCTATGACTGTAAAATAAATGATGTGTCAAGCAAAAGTCATGTGATAACTATAGCGTACAACACAAAATCAAAACTCTGACTTCAACCATGAATTAAGAAAACATAATCTGGATCTCTAAGAACAAATCTAATATGTAATTAAAGTATAAATTAGGCTTATATCTGGTATTACCATTTTGAAAACTCTGTCCTATGTATTTCCTCTCCTCTTTCCCCTCCTTTATTTTTCCTCTCAGTCCTAAGTGATCTCTCTCTCTTTTGTCTCCTCCTCTCACTGGTGCTACTGTACAGCTACTCACTTGAGCTTGTTAACCATCATAAACTGGGCTACTTGCTTAATTAGAAAGCTTATATAAAAAAAGGCTGATTGCCGGACAAAGTGGGAAAATTTTTACTTTTCTGTTACAACCTTGTGCTCGTTGTGGTTTGATAAATCACTTACTGACTTTTACACCCTGGTCTCTTGTTGCTCTCTCACTGTCTCTGAGACAAGTACCTGCTGAGAGTAGCTGCTGGTAGCTCCGCCCCTTGGACAGAGCATACGGACCAATCCAATTCGTGGGATAGGGGTGTCGAGATCTTTTACTAATTAGGAACTCATTTTAAGTTTATAATTTTGATCTTTTGAGCTGTAATTTTATTCAATACTGCTGCTGCAGTATTTAAAACCTTTTTATTTTTATTTACAATGATTTTGTCTGGACTGTTGTGGTGATAGCTGTGCAAAAAAGCAAAGCTCTTGATTTACTGGTCTGTCTACATTTCAAAACTCACCTGTTTTTTTTGTTTGCTCGTGTGTGTGTGTGTGTGTGTGTGTGTGTGTGTGTGTGTGTGTGTGTGTGTGTGTTGTTGTTGTTTAATTGTTTGCCTGCTACTGTAAGCTGTAAAACAAATTGCCCTATGGGGACTATAAAGATTCCTGGAACCTTGAGGTATGGATCATGACTGAAAGAATCAGACACCCGGTTAAAAGCAGACGAAATGAACTTCTTCCAGAGGGTGGCCAGGCTCAGCCTTAGAGATAGGGTGAGAAGTCTCCCTTTGAAGGTTTCTAGATGCGTCCCACTGGAAGGAGACCCCAAGGAAAACCCAGAACTCGCTGGAGAGACTGCATATCCCGTCTGGCCTGGGAATACCTTGGGGTCTCCCAACATGAGCTGGAGGATGTTGCTGGGGAGAGGGACCTCTGGGTGTTCCTCCTGGACTTGGCTATTGCCCCAGCAACCCAATCTCAGATAAGCAGACGATAATGGATGGATGGATGGATGGATGGGTGGATGGATGGATGGATGGATGGATTTAGATTTTATTTGGGGGCAAAATCTTAAAGGGGGGAGGACACAGATGCATTCCCGGCCCCTTGTTTGATATTTATTTCTAATAAAATGTATTAAAAAGCAAGTTTACTTTTCTTTCCTCTGCATAATTAAGTTGTACTTTGTGTTGGTCTAGCACATAAATTGGCAATAAATTACATTGAGATTTGTGGATTAAAAGTGACAAATTGTGAAAAAGTTAATGGGGTATGAATACCTTTGCAAACTGTATTAGGAATAGAGATAATGTCATCATTAAGAGCAGAGAATGTACCCTACTTGTGTGCTGTGTTGAAGGGAATTTAAGCTAATTTCCATGTTTTCACCCATGGGAATCATTAAAGTTTCGCCCTGATCTTATCTTTGGAATGATAATCTTAAAATCTGTTTGAGTATGTTCTAACGGGCTTTTCCGCTGATGCGGTAATCTGTGTCTAATTTATTTATTTATTTCTCCATTTGAAATCATGCTGCCATTTTGAGGTTCCACATGCTTAGTGTCGGTTTGAACAGAGCAGTTAATAAAATTCGCTGTGCAGCGCTGCCTCTGTATTTACAGTAAATTATTTGCAAAGAAGTCAAAACTTAGAAACAGACACAGATACATTTGACTGTTTTTCCCCCTGTCCACTGTGTCATCGCCTTAAGCTGCCAAGAGAGTGTATTAGGGTGAATTCATGAGGGTCCTCTGTAATAGGCTGGCACAGGCACAGGCACAGCCTGTGGAACCTTGCAGGCTGCTGAGGCTGGTCTTGGCATCGCTTTTGGCAGCTATGTGGTTCTGTGCTTCGTCTCTCACACTACACATTCTCTCTGAAAAAAAAGCAAAAAAGCAAGTTTTAACTAGCTGGTCCTGCCACTCCTTTATAAATGAGGAAGCCTTTGGCATAAATAGATCTACATGTTCATTTGGTATATTAAGAGAGACACACAGTTAAAGAGTGTTCATTACAATTGTAAATTTCTGCCCTCAGGCCCTTCGCCCGGCGCTAGATTACATGAGGTCTATGCTCACGGACAGCGCCTGGCATCTGATTGAGGGTCCAGTGCAGCTAATTAATTTCATTAGAAAGTGAAGTCATCTTCTAGCAGGAATTAATATTTGGAGCGTCATGTTGCTAATTTATTTCCAGATTTAATTAGCTCAGAGAAGAAATGTTGCTTGGGCAAGAGGACTTTTTAATTATCAGCTTGGATAAATTTGAAAATGTTGATGCCTAAGGGTTGAGTTAATTAAAACCTGCATTATTTTAACTTTAATTAGCTCCCATCTTTGTTTTTCTTCACCATATGGCCATGTCCTGTAGTCAAATTTAGTTAATTAAGCTAATTAAGCTAATCATTTTAATTACTCAAGACAATGTGATTGGATAGGGGATGACTACAAGTTTATGGCCAAGTACTTGTTTTTCATTAAGTTGAAGGGACAGAGTTATTTCTGATTGCAGTTGGCAAGCATAGCAGAGTACTTTGAGAATGTGACAGCCTCTGAGATATTAAGGCTGAAGTCTAATTGCATTCCTTGATATTAAAAAAGGCAAAATGTTATCACTAGCACAGCTCTAGATAAGGGGAAATGGTTCGGTACACCATTTTCATTAGAAGCACCAATCAGATTTGTGATGCCGATTTTCAATCTTTGTAAAGCTTTGATGTCAATACCGATTTTAGCCCTTTCCTAATTTTCTTGTAAGAACTACAGTATTTTAACGTCGTTAAAAATATTTTTGACATGTCCTGCTAAACAGGAGAATCTAAAAAAAAAAAGTACATTTTGCAGCCTTCCTCTCTGTGAGCAATCATTTATTATTAATAGATTCAACAACATGCAGTGTGTGAGAGAGCAGAATTCACTCATATTTTTTAAAAAAAAGGAAAAACTACCACAGATTGATATTTGAAACTGTCTTTAAAATCCAATATTAGCAATTAGGACAGCTAATGTTGTTAAAACAACAGGCTCAGTATGTACATCCTACAGAATGTTGAGCATAACTTTAGCTTTGCAGTTTCTAAAAAGCTGCCAACATATCTACATCTAGCATGTTCCCCAAGAGAAAGAGGCAAAAAAACTAAAAAATAGAACAGAGCAACTTTGCTTTTTTGCTTCTTTGTTCAGCCTTCCTGTTACTGACTGAAACTCTTGCTCTTTCTCTAGCAGCAACACTGAACCACAGGCGTGTCTTGACCTTTGGTAGAAAATGCAGCTTTCTTTTTAAATATGTTTTTACACCTCTCAGCCTCCTCCAACCTTATTTTTAAAAACACTCCACGGAGGTTAAAAGTAGCTAACTGAGTGCTTCTCACACAGTGACAACTTCATCACAGAAGAAAGGTGTTGCTGTTAGTGAGACCTGGGAGTGCTTATAAAGTATATTGTGTTTACTTGTCGGGAAAAAGATCCAACCTGGAAACTCCAGTTGATTTCTCTGTGCATCAGTAAGGTTGCTGTGCTTCTTCTGCCGTTGCCCTCTCCATCTGCATCAGATTACAATAATCTGGACCTTTCTTTATGTTTCAGAGAACTTGGAGACAGAGGGGATATTTACTACCACAAGTGGGAAACAAACAAACAATAAAAAAAAGCGTTCCAACAATCAGCAGATACTGCATGTCGTTTCTTTTGACCACAGCAGACTAGATAATAGAAATTGTAATTGGGTAACAGGGTGTGTGCTTGCTGGTGAGACAGGACCCTGCCCTTCCCGTCTCTGACCCCAAAGAAAGCAATGGCTGGGGTGGGGCCTTGGTCTGTGTGAGCCGCTAGCAGCTGTGCGTCAGTCTGGACACAGGCTGGGCCCATCCAGAAGCCAGTCGTAGCTGACAGATGCAGAAGCTAAGCCCAATAATGAAATAATACTAGGAGACATCATGTCCGTGGTTTCCATCATTGTTAAAAGATTTTGGTACAGAGTACCCCCACTTAGGTAATTTGTTTCCATGTATAATCCTATTGCTCCCTATTAAATTAAACCAACTGGTCATTTCAGTTTGGAACCTATAAATAAACTGGTTGCTATGTGCTTGGGCAGTTTGTGGGACGTCTCATCTGATTAGAGGGGAAGCACTTAATAATTTGTTCTGCAAAAAAGGTGACCTTCAGTGTCAGGTGACCTCAGTGGTCTGCCACACATATGGGCCCGTAATATTACTAATGTCTGTTCCTAATGTACTTTTTACAATCCAAATCCAGGACCACTCTCCACAAATTGTTTTGGACAAATGTTAAAATGTGGTGAAACGGCAGTTTCAAAGCTGTCTGCATGGTTAAGAGTAGTGATGTTCTGGACGGAGGCTTTTCTGGCATAAGAGAGACCATAGGCCCCTCTCTCTGCTTTAATCATTGCAAAGCTAGTTAGTCATCTGCATAAACGGGAGCAGCCGCTCCTGGTCTTCCTACATCGCACAGTGACTTAGAATACAGTATGGGAGCCAGAATAATCATCACCACTTTACCTGGTGTTTATGTACTTCAGAAACTTGCAGACTTTAAAGGCTCCATCACCTACTGCTATATATATATATATATATATATATATATATATATATATATATATATATATATATATATATACTGTATATATATATATATACTGTATATATAACTCAAAGGGTGCAAATAGACAGCCAGGTCCTACCATTTAAAACTCATGTAAAAGAGGGAAAAAAGGAAAGAAACAAAGTCAAACATAACTTAGAAAATTTGAGACACATTCAAAATAATCTGACAGTAAAGGCCTCAAAACGATACTTCACACAATTCTCACTTATATAAATTATTGTCTGACGAGCCGGACCCAGACAAGCAGGACAACTTTACAGTCAATAGACAGATTCTACGAGCAGACCTTAAAAACTCTGGATAAGAAATCATATTAATATTGTCACTGTAGAATATATGAAGTAAATATAAGTATCTGAGCTGGAACAATATCATTATCTATTCAGACATCATACTTGTATACAAAGTACTTGATGAACTGGTTCCACCACCCTTTAAGAGACTTCATTCAGTTGAAATAGAATATAAACAGAAGAGCAGCTTGTAGGGCAGACTGTTAAATACCATTTAGGAAAAGTTATTTTGGTTAAGATAAGATAGGCTTTATTGATCTCACAGTGGAGAAATTCACTTGTCACACATTGGCTTAATAAACAAAAGAAGGTGTCAAAAGGAGGAAAAGGTACATAAAGTATATACAGTGTGTTCACATATGTACAGTGTATCAAAAAATAAAAAATAAAAGTACAAAGGAAATAAAGAAGATATTTAGGATGACTTATGTACATTCAGGTGACTTATATACAAATGGATTGACGTTGTACATTTAGTGGCACCGGGTAAAGAACAACAGTGAGGTAGTGAGATAACTACACAGCTGTAGTCGCTTATTTAACAGGATTATTTAGCAGTAGTATTGCACAGGGTATTGCACAGTGTATTAAATAGAAAATGTCAGCCTTTTCAGTTTGTGCATCGCACTCTTGGAACAAAGTACCATAGAGGAACGTGTACTCATGTCCATAAGATAAATATAAACATGTGTATAATATGTGTTGTGATGTTCATGCCCTGCGACAGACTGGCGACCTGTCTAGGGTGTACTCCGTCTCTCGCCCATTGAATGCTGGAGATAGGCACCAGCACTCCTCGCGACCCCAACAGGGATAAGCATGACGGAAGATGTATGGATGGATTGACGGATGTTCGTGTCCATCATTTTCCAACATTTGCAGAAAAAGTGTGGCAGCCTGGCTAGGTTGGCGATCATGTATGCCACAATATCAAAGGCATCCTTCAGTGTCATTTACTAAAGGAGACAAAACTTCTGACACCTTTCAAAGGTGAGGGTTACATACCCAGTACGGCATTGGGTTCATTATGGACACAATCCTAACATTATCATAAAATTTGCACAATGTGTTAATAACACAAATTACAAATAAATTACTAATAGCAAAGTTGCATTATCAATGACTCAGAAATGTTTCAACGCCTCATAAACCATTTTCATGTTATTTTCCCAAACAGCCTAGGTGATGTATGTACCAATGCCTGCTGATGCATATTTAACACATACCAAATATAATATTGTACTTTATTCCAAATGATGCCTAATCCTGTAATTTTGCATACCAGATACTGTATCTATCAAACCTAAATGCACTATATGTGCTATAGTCAAACCAACCATCTGCTTAATTTTGATTCCGTTTGACAGCAAAAAAACAACAATGTTGATAAATTCAGGCAGTAAAGGTTTATGAATCCTATTTTGTAGGTTTTGTTTATGAAATTAGTGAGTGAAAACTCATTTTTAATAGGTTACTGTGATTCAATACGTCTTCCCAGCAATTGTCAGGAGGTGACATGATATTTATAATGTTTGATGCCGTCTAAGAGGTATGTCCTGGTGTTATTTGCTCTGAAACATAGATATGGATATATTTAATGCAATAGCAAAAGACAAAAATTAATTTACCAGTCATGGTTTATTAGAACATGATTATAGGACTGCATTTAATGTCAGATGTGGAGTTTAACAATAGGGTGGTGACTCATCCTCTGCTATAGGTAGAGCAAAGTGATGAAGGTTAAAGGTACAGTTAAAGTGTCAGACTTTACTAAACAACCAAAAAAGGTATTACTGACATTTCCTGTGAAGGTTCTTTGTTCTGGTCCTGTTGTAATTTTTCACGTCTAGAGGCACCCAGAACTTTTCTTGTGTTGTTAGCTTTCTGACAACAGTGACAGGGACCGGGTCAGAATAGAACCAATTGATAAGCCATGATACGATTTGCCTATTCAGTTACAGTGGCGGCTGGCCAGTAGGGGGCGCTCGGGCGCCGCCCCCTTTAAATCTTTTAGATAATAAATGATTTCTGAACTGCAAAGTTCTTAGAAATGTATTTATTCATACTGTGTGTCCAATAGACATGTTAGAATTTATTAAAATAGTAAATACATAATTCTATTTAATTGCTCACATTGTGCACACTTCCTCCTTTCCTATGTGCAGGGCGCCGGTCTAATGTGAGTGAATGTAGGCGCCGCAACTTGGGCAAGCACGTGATCTGAGGCTGACTTTTAATTGGTTATCTAGGTTTTTGCATAGGGGCGCAGAGCTCTGCGCCCCGGACACACCTATTCTGTTGCGTCATTACTGGTAGAGTGTCAGTACTGGCTAATTTTTTTAAAAACATTGTGTGATTGGACAATCCCCGATTCGACTCAGCGCAGCTGCAGTTCGTTAGGTTGATTCCTGTTTAAGTTTGAAAAGTGGAGTAGTTTCAAAATGAGAGAAAATTCTGTTTTGTCTTTACAAAAAAATGCTTTTACAAAGCGTTCACTTGAAGAAAAAAAACAGGATAAAGGAGCTTGGACCGGATCATCTTAATTTACAAATTCAGCAGCAGGCAAGTGATCTCTCCACTCCATGGTTGGACAAAGCAGTGTAGGTAATAGTCAGCCAGTGAAGATGCGTTGGATACTCAGTGTAGAAGACCATGAAAGGATTGTTGCAGAGGTGAGTTGTTGTGGAAAATCACTGTTACACTGGTTTATAGTAATGTTATTTAATATATTAGGAAGATGTGCTTTGTAGTTAGAAATACCTTTAGTTGTGTCTATGCTGTGTAGGTATGTTGATGTAATGTTTGTCAGCAAGATATTTTATTATTTAAGTTGTACTGAAGTTTATGGGTAATGGGGAATAAAACATTTAGTTACTGAATTTTGTATAATCTTGTCCCACAAAAATGCTGTAACACATTTCATAACACAGCCTTAAAAAATGGCAGCAAATGTTATTAAAATCAGGAAAACAATCTAGAAGAAGTCTTTTCAGAAACTGTCACGCTCTTGAAGATCCTCATTACCACACCCATGACCACAGCAGAAGCTGAAAGGTGCTTTTCAACTCTGAAAAGAATCAAGACTTTTCTGAGAAACTCAATGACTCAGGACAGGCTGAATGCATTGGCCATGTTGTCAATGGAGAAAAGACTAGTCACAGAGATGACTGACTTTAACAATTAAGAATATAATTGAGAAATTTGCTGGGCAGAAGGAAAGGAGGGCAAAATTCATGTTCAAAGAGTGCTATTTTTTAAGATTTGCTTTGTTTGTTTTTCGTTTGTTTGTGTGCGCCCCCCTCAGTTTTTTTAGCACCAGCCGCCACTGTTCAGTTATATGTTACAAAAGGTGGCTATATATCTCCTAAATGCAACAGTTCTTTTCGTTCAGATTAATCTTCTGGCTGGACAGAGACTGACTAAAATGTTTGCAACCTCTTTACATCACAGAACACATCATACTGTGATGGTGTATAGGAGGGGGGCGTGGCCGAGCGGTTAGAGCAGTGCACTTGCACTCAGAGAAGGATGCAAGTACCCGGTTCGATCCCCAGTCACGGCACTCTGGGTCCCTGAGCAAGACCCTTAACCCCTGATTGCTCCCCAGGCGCCGCACAGTGGCAGACAACCACTCCCCGATTGGATGGGTTAAGATGAAGAAGTGAATTTCTCCATTGTGAGATCAATAAAGTTCAATTATTATACCTGACCATGACTAACAAGAGCAAAGAATGGAACTTGTTACAAAAACAGGATATCTCAAAGTTGGAATTTTTTCATTATTAGTAACATTTTTAAAAGTAAAGTCTGGGAGAGAAACAGACTTCCTGTTTAT